>NC_054702.1:28739138-28826638 GCF_016097555.1 Gigantopelta aegis
TTGGCAATTTGATAATGTACTTAAATAAAAGAAAACTCGTGACTTACAAAATGAAATCAGACACTGGATTTAATTGAGGCATCATATGTCAGTATAAGTAACTGGAGATTTTCAATACAAAATGAAATGTGTGACTGTCACATTGTTAAATGGTGCTTGGGGGACTGTACACAGAAATGTGAAAATTGTCACTAGCGTCTCTGCTTAATTTTTGTTATCACAATACTAAAGCACATGTCCCATTGCCATATTATGGTTAAGTGGTGAAAACACTGCTTATTGTATAAATATTTAATTTACTGGTATATCCCTGTTCAGTTACAGGGAGGGGGCATTTAGCTTTTGTAGGACTGAATCTCCATAGCAGATCCATTGGTGGTTTTCCCCCAATTCCAACCAATGCCTCATGACTGGTATATCAATGTCTGTGGTATGTGCTGTCCTGTTTGAGGGAAAGTGCTACATATAAAGATTCATAGCTGCAAATGAAAAAATGTAGCAGGTTTACTGTGAAGACTGTGTCAGAATTACAAATTGTTTGACATCCAATAGCCAATGATTAATAAATGTACTATGTGGTATTATTAAACTTTTAACGTTAAAAATTGATACAGTTCAAAGACAATGTCCTGGGCACACATCTCAGTTATTTACAGACACCAATCAAGGTTTTTTAGGGTTTGAGTCTGCAACATTAATTCATCCTAAAGAAGCACAAAATTAATTGACCAAAAATGGTGGAGGCCCATTATCTTTGGTTAAAATGTGTGTAGACGGATCCACAGGAAGAAAATGTTTTATTTAACGATGCACTCAACACATTTACAGTTATATGGCGTCAGACATATGGTTAATGACCACACAGATATTGAGGGAGGAAACCCGCTGTCACCACTTCAAGGGCTACTCTTTTCAATTAGCACAAGGGATCTTTTATATGCACCATCCCATAGACAGGATATCACATACCATGGACTTTGATGTACCAGTCGTGGTTGGAGAAATAGCCCAATGGGCCCACCAACGGGGATCGATCCCAAACAGACTGCGCATTAAGCGAGTGCTTTACCATTGGGCTACGTCTTGCCCCCACAGATTGACAGAAGGAAATATTTCATTTAACAACAAACATTTTATTTACGGTTATATGGCATCAGGCATATGGTTACAGATCACAGGTATTGAGAGAGGAAACCCACTGTCGCCACTTCATGGGCTACTCTTTTCAATTAGCAGCAAGGTATCTTTTATATGCACCATCCCATAGACAGGATAGCACATACCATGGCCTTTGATGTACCAGTTGTGGTGCACTGGCTGTAGCGAGAAATAGCCCAATAGCACTCCACTGACGCGGATTGATCCCAAACTGACCGCGCATTAAGCAAGCACTTTACCAAGGTGCTACATCTCGCCACCCACAGATTGTCACAAGACAGATTGTGACTAGTGGAATAAAAGACGAACGAAAACAACAATTTCAATATGGTTTTACAAGAATATTTATTTCTTGCTTTAATACAACAAGTGATTTAGAATTAAGTCTTTGTAAATTGAAAAACATTCAGTAACAAGGAAAAGCACCTTTTTTGTCTATGATAGGTGTCACTAGCACATGTAAATATTCTCAGCACTAAAAGCAAATGGAACACTCGGCCTTGGAGTACACAGGACTTGATTATGCATTCGTGTATACAAATACTCTGTACAGTGTTACTGGCATTAAACCTACATGCACACACCACAAGGTTAAAAGTTAAATATCTACTATCCATTCCGTTATGATATGCTAATTAACAAAAACTAGATACGTGGTAATATATATTCAACAAAATTAATTAAAGAGTCAGTTGATATTTTTCGGAATTTTTCTTTATACATGGTACAAAATATTAAAATCCCAAAATGTGCACAATTTACATGCTTCACTGGTCAAAATTGACTGAAATAACAATTAGAAATATGTGACCAAAACTTGTTAACATAATGTAACACAGGCAAAAAATTATGAAAAAGTCTACTGGCTTTTAATCAATACTGTTGCATATATAATAAAAGTAACCTTGTGTTATTTTTATATTCTTGCAGACATTAAACTGTGACAGAGCAGCTTGACATCATCATGTTGGCTTGTTACACAATAAATATCCCACAGTAAAACACTAAAAAAATCTCAACATAAGACTGCTAAAGATATTTTTAGTTTTATGATTACAAATGCTTTCAGATCCTGGCAAATAATCTTATTCCACTGTTGTTATTTTTTGTAAACTGTACCTCTGAAAATCAGATATTGGTGTATATCAATGATTACCGTACAAATGAAGACGGCCACTGCAATATAGGTGTTCTCAAATTTAGGTGTGTTTAATCACTGTTACATGTACCATGGTTGGTGTGTTGTTGACAAATAACAAAACATTGAGTTGAATAAACATCACAGATGTGGAAAGGTGTGGCACTGTTGTGTATTTGATTGTATGTGTACAATCTGTATAGTACATACATTTTTTTTTCATCATTAGTACTATTTTAGTGTACCAGTAGCCTATATATTCAACCTCATCAATTGAGGATCAATATTGTGTACATACATGTGTGTCTTAGTGTGTGTCTTATTGTGTGTGTGTCTTATGTATAGTGTTTATGTGTATGAAGCCAAATTGGTGTCACAATGTCCTGTTACCAACATTAGTAATGATAAACATCAAAGTGTACTATTTACTTACTTTAAGTGAAATAATAGAACTTTTATTACTAACACTAAGAAGAAGCAGTTTAAAACAATTATGAAAACTTGTTAGAATAAAGTATTAATAAAAAGACCAGCTATAAAGACCAGCTATATTATGTGGTAAGTAATATTCTGAAATCCTCGAAGAGTTGTAAGTATGAATTTGAAAAACACACCTGAATCTAATCCTCACATTAGCCGACACATTTAATAAACTACTAGAATTCGACTTTATTATATTTATGAAGGAAGACAAAGAATGATTAGACCAATTTGGTGAACATCTGCCCTATCATGTATACTGCCCTTTATCACCACAATCTACGAAAAATTTAATCATCAAATCTCAAGTCAAACTAATATCTGCAGTGCTATCATATACAACCAATGAATAACTGGTACGACCTTCCAATGATGTTTTAAAAGATAATATAATAAATATATTCTTTAATATGGTTTCTGACATAAATGTAGGATTATACATCTTTTAAATAAAGGTTAACTTGTTAACTTGCAGATTATTTAGAAGCAAGATCCCTAACAGAAACTGATCAGTATTTGATCAACAGTCATCAATTCTGTTTAATACAAATGATTATTAAAACCCTGCTATTTTGTAAGTTAGTGGGTGTAGTATGTGTGGACTATCAAGAGAGGTATTTGTGGAATAACTTAATATAACACAATAATGCAGAAAAAAAAGAACATGGAAAATATTTTATGAGATCACATGTATAGTCTAGAACAAATTTAAATAGGCTTTTTTTTTTCTGTTCCCCTTAAAGAGATCAGTAACTAATTCTAACCTACCATAATAGCTTTCTTTGACCTTATTTGTTAGGTATTGTGGACATTTAGAACATATAATAGACAAAATCAAATATGTACATATATCTTCAATAATGTTAATTAAAACTTCTATCAGATTTTAAAAAAATTAATATGGGGGAGGGGGGAGAGAGAGAAAAAAAAAATCTTATGGATTTAAAAATATTTAGTGGACTGTGATAAACATCCATAGGTGCAACTATAAACCAAGTTTCATTGACCGTGACACAAAATGTCTCCCCAACCATAAAAAATATTTGGTGGACTGTGATAAACATCCATAGGTGCATCTGTAAACCAAGTTTTATTGACCTTAATGCAAAAGTTGACCCCATTGCCGCCACCGGAAAAGTAATAGCTACATCTCACCCTTTTAACTTTGTAAAGGCAAGACATAAAGTAAAGTAACAACAAAAAATGATCACAGGTCAAGGCAAATTCATAAGAAACTGTGGAAGGAGTTGTTAACACTATGGTGTGACAGCTAACAAATTTGCAAACCAGTATGACACACTACACTACACTTCAAACAGTAGAAAATATTAACACAAAAAAATAAGGAGAAGAAAATAAAGAAGTAATTGTTAACTTATTTTTCATTGCAATAAAAACACAAGATAAGATAAAATGTACATGTTGTAGGACTGGTAACACCATATATTCTGTTGGGATAGTAGATGTGTATTGCATAGGTATTCAAAATGAAATTATACAAACTTCAGTCACTAACACACTAAAATAAAATTATTATGAACAAATGCAATCCAAGAGATGTTATGCGTATTACTACCAATATATTATTGTAAAATCATGACCAATTTCATTTCCAAACCAAAATAATTTATTTACAACCTATACAGGAACCGAAAACACAAAATGTCCAAAATATTGCCGATAAGTGCTTATTTTATACCTCAACACAAGATGCATGTCCTGTTTAAGTAAAATTAGTACAAAATTGTATACTAATACACTTAAAAAATTTGAAAATATATTTACTCCATATTAAGTTTTCACCTTCAACAGAAACCACAACTATATTAAATACATTTATTAACAAATATTATTAAGTATTTATTATTATATATATTCCATATGCATTTTAAAACAAATATTTAAAACAACTGCCTACGTTTACTACTTTGAATACAAAAAGTAATTACTAAAAATATATAACTGGACCTACTAAAACCAGTTACTAAGTACACTATACACCAAAAGAAGCACAAATCAGGGCTATGGTTAATTTGTAATTAGAATAGATTTACTTGATTAGTCAGTCAGTCAATTCTGTAAAACGATAAACAGTATATCAAGCTATAATTCTTCTGAATCTCAAAATGTGTTAATGTTATTGCCTTCTTGAAAACACCAAATTTAAAGGGACAGACCCTAGTTTTTAAACACTACAGCATATTAGCATATACTATTAGTGCCATTTATGATCACTGAAAAATCAAACATTACTTATATTTTATTCTTTAGATTATTCATTTCCATAGAACCGAAGTGTTTTTGGCCATCCTGGTGTTTGTAGTACCAAACATTACATTTTTCACATTTTTAAAAACGTATGTGCGTCCGAGAAGTAGCAGTTTATCGATTCAAGTTCTAATCTATTTTTAAGGATACTTCCTGTTTTAACGTCACAAACTCTTTTTTCACTTTATGGTAATTTTATCCGAATGTGTTACAGGTTTGTAGATCAACTAAACTTAGTGTCCATTTTTTACAGGTTAAAACTAGGTTATGTGCCTTAATGTTACAGCTAAAATTATATTTGTATTTCTTGTGGTGTTCAGTATGTGTGTAAATATATAAATCAAAACCAGCAATATTGTAATTTTATTATCTTTTTTTTCAGAATATGAGTTTAACATATTATGTTCAGTTACATGTATCATAATAAAGAGACGAATGCACTGAAAGATATAGGATCTATATTCTTTAAACTGTTTATTATTCAAAATATTCATAAACTATAGTTCTACTAAATACTTAAAACAGTAAATAATAATAATAATAAACTAGCACTGCATTAAAATAAATTGACAATAAAATGTGTTCCTTACAACATGCAGTATTTTTCTTCTTTTTTTTTTACTTTGTGTATATGAAATATTATACAACAAACATATTACTAAACAATAAAAAAAATTAAAAAATTAAATAGCACATAATAGTTTATTTATCACGTAGTAACAGCAAACTGTCATCTTACTGATAATTAGAGTAAAAAAACAAAAAACAAACAAAAAACAAAACAAAACAAAAATCCACATATCTAATTACACTTCAATCAGCAGGTCTTATGGTATTAGTTTTACGGTCAATAACAAATGCACTAATCTACATATGATGGTTTTTGGGGGGATTATTTTTTATTAATTTTTAAAAAAATTACTACACTACGTTTAACATCACAAGTTATTAATAAAGCATGTGGATGTGGATTTGAAAGAACACCTAGGTAAAGTACCAAAAAACATGAATATCAAAAGCTAGCTAAGAAAATTGTTAAAATTACAAGAACTTGATAAAATGTTATCTAAAACATCATCTGAAAAGTGGATACCTAATCTACATAAATGCTTCTATCTTCAACAAAACCAATATGAAAATGCTGCCATGGCTCGCATGCTCAGCAATAAACTCTAATCAAAGAAATCAAAAACAATTTCTTATTCAAGATGAATCAAACACCGACACAATCAAATGTTACAAGCAACTGATCTAACAACAAAGTACTAAATATTAAACAATTGACATTAATGATTTGACCGTATTTAGAAAACTGACCGTGAGCAAGGGTCATTTGAAAGACACAAAGGCATACACAAAGTTGATATATTTTTGAAATGGTTAAAAAAAATTGAAGGTTTTTTTTAGCTGAAATTTCCCCCCAAGAACCCACCCCCAATTACTGAGCAAGAAGGCACAAAATAATAAAACAGTCCCATTAAAATTAGTTTAAGTCAAAAAAACATCTGTGTACTGAATCGTACTAAGCCCAAAATAATGTTTTAAAAAAAAATACTTCCATACACAGAAGGCACACAGTAAACAAAAACAATGCATCAACAGTTCCTTCCGGTACATTAAACCAAATTATACCCTCTAAGAGCTAAAATAGTTCTAGTTATTTGCATTATGCATTGCATGCGAGCCAAAAATAGCAACATGCATGCAAGTCGTCCTAAAAACCTGTAAATTCTGTGAACATGTTCACTATAAAGACGATTGGTTCACTGGTAGAAAAACTTATCAATCGAGTCCTCTGTGTACATGAGCACATCTAAGTGTTACATGGATTTGTTGTAAATAACTGTCCAGAGTATATCAAGTCAAAGCTCATAATCATAAAAAAAGAAAAAGAAAAGATACTTCAATTTGTTCTATAAATAAATAATGCCTGTCATTTCAGCAGGTACAACACAGTATGATCTGAAACAAGTGTTAGAGCCTTGTAATGGTAATGAGAATCCAAATGAAAATGTAGCAACAAAGCTTTTAAAGCGACAGACCCTTGTTTTTAACACAATTTAAACTTGAAGTTGCTTACATTTTCATACATACAAAGTGTTTTTGGTTTTCACGGTTTTTGTAATACCCCGAAATAATTGTTATAATTCTCAAAAATGCATGTGCCTCACAGAAGTAATGGTTATCGAGCCAAGCTTTACTAATCTAATTTTAGACAGCATTTCCCCATATTAACATCATAGACTTTAGTTTTACTCCATTGTAACTTTATCCAGAATGTGTTACAGGTTTTAGATAACCAAACTTAATGTCTACTTTTACTGGCTGAAACTAGGGTCCGCGACTTTAAGAATAATTGCATATAAATACATTTTAAGATTATTATGACAGAATGTTCATTATAGAAGGGTACTGGGACTGCCACCCATCGATCATGCTTTCAGTTATTAGTATATACCTCAGAATGAATGAATGAATGTGTAATGATGCCACAGCACAAAAATACACATCGACTACTGGGAGTCACAAAAATGTAAGAGTATATGCCTCAGTGCTCAGTAGATATTGCTGCCCACTTTTCTCAAACAGACTCCCAACTTTCAACCACAGGCATTAAATTAAGTATAGTGCTAGCTTAATCCATGTCCAGGTTACCATACATAACAGGCCTAGTAACACATAGGTTACAACACATTTATGAAGCACACACTTACCATTATAATCCCTTTATAAATATGCCGATTCTCGTTGTACTCGTTGCAATTTACATTTACCACCACACCAACTTTTCTCTGACTAACCACTAACCCACTGTCCTGGACAAACAGCCCAGATAGTCCAGATGTAGGACCAGGACAGTGTGCTTGAACCTTAATTGGGATATAAGCACGAAAATAGTATAAATGAATGAATTTACATTTAAACAGTACCCAACTGATCAAACTAGGTTTTTTTGTTAGAAAAGTAAATTATGGCGAACGAATTACCATTCTCGATTTTCGTAACATGGTAACCTCCTGGTAACCTCAACAATGGTTCTCAAGTTATTTCGATGCCTGCTTTCAAAGATAATGAACACCCTTTTGGCAGAAAGATAGGATAAGAGATGATGTTGGCAATAGGATTTGTGACTAAAACCATTTACAATGAAAAAAAGTACAGATTAAAGGTTTTTGAAATTGGTACACACATCTATCAGGTGAATGATTAAAAAGTGTTAATTATGTTATTTTAACAACATGAAATGTTAATACATGATTACATTATCATCCAAGATGGCTCAACCCACACTACAGTTACATGTATGTAATATTTAACACAACTGATTTTTTTTTTTACACTTCACACCATTTAAATACCATACATGCACCTTCAAAACATTATATACATATAAAATGATCGAATAACCATTTAAGTAGCTTGACAATTAAATGAACAGGGACAAAATCTTAACTTTTAAAAATAAATGTGACATCCAGAATCAAAACCAGGTGATTTTCACTTTTAAAATAACTTAATTTGGTTAATAAAATGTAGGTTTTTTTTTTAGTTTTTCTTTTAATTTTATTTGAATATTCAGTTTCAAGATTTAAATGCATACATATATAAATGAAAATAACTTGCATAAAATAAGGTAACTATCGTTTATCTATCCAGTAACAAAAATCAATCACTGCATATAGGGTGTAAAAAATTTAATTTACCTTTTTCGTTTTAAGACAAAGGCTACCATCTAGCTTTTCACCCCCCCCCCCCACCCCCCAACAAAACAATGTTTGAAATAAATAAGGGGATGTCTTGGCCATGGGATATTGAAAGTACCGCAATGTTGGTTTTATCCGATTACTAGGACTAGAGGCACAAATCTGAGGTCCTGAATGGGGGGGAATCATGAAATAAAGGAATTCTATGAATATTCAGAAAAATTAACACTATAAACACAAAACACCCACATCTATTCCTGAACATATACCCGATAATGATAATATGTTTACTGTTAAACAAATGCAGTTTTGTCGTATTTGAAAAATGCACACAATATATTTACAGACACAGTCACTGGCATTGTCAGTACGACGTCACACTCCTAGCAGTGGTTTCCAGATATGATACACAAACAACTGACAGTTTCTACTGAAACTCAAGTCATATATAGCCTCCAAGTCATATATTGCCTCCTAATTGTCACATTTTCGCATTTACCATACAGAAAATGTATCAAAGTCAACTGGTCCACATTCCCAAAAATTATCATTTTACATAACTGGTGGGGGGTCAACAAAGACCACATACAGGAGCAAGATTTAGCTCAGTTGGTAGTGTGTTTGCCCGAGTTGTACGACTGAACCTCCATGGTGAACATATTGTCGTTTTCCTCATCCCAAGCAGTGAACCATGACTTGTATATCAAAGGTCATGTTATGTGCTGTCCTGCCATGCTAAAAGTACACATACCAGTAAAAGATCCCTAGTTTCTGAGAAAATGTTTCTTCTGAAGATGTGTCAGAATTAACAAATGTTTGACATCCAATAGCTGCCAATTAATTAATCAATTGATGTGCTCTAGTGGTGTCATTAAACAAAACTACCTTTTAACTTATAGTTTAGGTGCTAATATGTTCTTTGTTGCTTTGTAACAAGCAGAACGAGTCCCAGTAAAGTGCTTGCTAATCACATACCCCACACCTGCTCCACAACGGATATATCACAGGTCTGTGATATAGAACATATCCCTTGCTATTGATAATGTATGCAGTAGTAGCAGAATTATTATTCCACTCTCCATACCAAATGATACAAATATTATATTGGGATGTCAGTAACAAATATTTCTGTTATTATAGTTTTATAAAATGGCCTCCACGATTCAATCACAAAGATACATTTTCAATTTCTATTGAGGGAAGCAAGTTTAATATATTCATGAAAACGTAACACTTATCATACAAAGAAAATGGATCTTGTGTAAATGTTGTGATTTAAAAGCTTTTGAAGTTAATATTTTAAAGAGTTATTGCTCTTTATCAGTATCCATTCATTGCCTTTAAATTTGGAAATATTATCGAACTGAAATAAAATAATATTTAAAATATTTTGTTATTTCTATCTAAATTTGAACAGCGATTTAATCCAATTAACAAAAATGATTCATTTTCAATTTGAAAATGGGTCTTGACATAATTCTAGATGAGTTTGGACTGGAGAACCATCTATGACAAGTATATGTTAGCAGCACTAATATGATTAAGGATCTCCTTCAAAACCTACTGCATAGCTGTTAATAACATAAGGCCACAAACACTCCATGTGTGTATTATTAACAAAAAGGTTCAACTACAGATTTAGACATAAATATAACTAAATGTCAAGTTGAAATTTTTTTTAATAAAAAATTTAAAATCTGTATTAAGTACATATTACTTATGTTCAAATACTATACATTTTTTTTTTTTTTTAGAGAATCAAGTTTAGAAATTCCAAAACAAAAACACCCAAATTTCATGGGTATCATCTACAATAAAAGCTAATTACATGTTGTAACATGGTAGATAAATAATTCTGTATAAAGGATTCACTTCTGTTAAAGTGCTGTGCCAGATGTATGATGTATTGAGCTATATCAATCAAGATATTATTTAATATGATTATAAAATGTAAAAAAAAAATGTAAAAAAATTATATACCGGTATATTTTCCATTTAAAAATATTCCCCTAAAAAACAGAACCAGCTGAATTCGTTTCGGGAATTTCTGTAAGATTTGATCCGTGACGTCACGAAGGGAACTCCTTTCGATAGTCAGCGCCATTGTTCATTGCTTCTTTTGTGTTTATTATGGTTAAACGGCGTGTTGTTGGCGGCTGTAGCAATACAAAAACCGATAAATTTAGTCTTCACGCATTTCCTAGTAATGTTGCTGTGAGAAAGCTGTGTGTGAATTTGATTAAAATAACGTGGAAATACTGGACAGGAAGAAAATGCCGGAGACCGTTGCGACAGCAGACACTTTAGTTTCGATTCGTCCAAACTGGCTTGTCGGCTTTAGCGAGATATGGGAATACCATGTGTTATGGA
This sequence comes from Gigantopelta aegis, assembly GCF_016097555.1. NCBI lineage: Eukaryota > Metazoa > Mollusca > Gastropoda > Neomphalida > Peltospiridae > Gigantopelta > Gigantopelta aegis. The sequence goes on from NC_054702.1 coordinate 28,750,257, forward strand.
TTTTAAAAAAGATGCTGTCCCAACAATTTTTCTGCGACACAAAACAAATGACAACAAGCAGACGCCATCCACACTGAAACTACCTTGGGATGCATATCGTCAATGTCCCAAATTGCGTTATGCTTTCCAACTCCGGTCAGTTTGTTTTCTCATGCACGGTTCGTGCAATCATCGAGATCCGATTTGTTGTCGTTTGCATCTCGTTCATTTGTGAGATTTTTCTTTTCATTAAAACAATAAAGTACAGACAAGTAAGTATCTATAGCCTAGTCCGTCCCATCCTACAAAAATGTAGGGTTTTGTTTGTAAAAAAAAAGAAGCTAATTTTGTATGCATCTTAGAAAACAATCGGCTCAGAAATAAATGACTTGTAAATTCCATAGTATGAAAAAAGGCGTTCCCTGTAAACAGACTATAAATACATTAAATTAATTTTACTATACCTCCGACAGAGAAAACCTTTTTTCATACTATGGAATGTGCTATAAGTTATTTATTTTTGAGCAGACTGTTTTCACATCTGCACACAAAAAAATAGTATTGTTTTGTTATTTCCAAAACACTTTTACTTTTTTTTTTTACGTCAAACTAAACTGAAATTATTCACACAAAAAAAACATCTTCCTAGATGGATGGGACGGACTAAAAGTCGTTTTTGTTTATTTTTTAAAATTAAAATGTTATTTATTTCTGAGCAGACTGTTTTCACAACTGCAAACAAAAAATAGTATTGTTTTGTTATTTCCAAAACACTTTTACTTTTTTTTTTTACGTCAAACTAAACTGAAATTATTCACACAAAAAAAACATCTTCATGGATGGGACGGACTAAAAGTCGTTTTTGTTTATTTCTTAAAATTACCGATATCGGGTCCACTTGACTCGTAGAATTCAAGAGTTATTTATCGTCTTTTCTACTACATCACAAGTATTAGAACATACAGTGTAGCAAAATAATTCGCACGAAAAGCTAAAGAACAAAACAAGAATAAAAGTTGTAAATTAGTGGTAAGCAGCTGTCTCCACGACCATTTTCATCGTCATCTGTCAGGCCGGTGATTCGTCGGAAGATGTTCCAGGTTCAAACTGATAAGGCATTATTTGTTGTGTTGCACAAATATTTGTCCAGTCGTCATTACTACACTATTCATCATCGAAAGAAGAATCGCATGATCAAGCTTGGCAGTCGCTGTCGGTCCCATCGTGGTCATCTCGTAGTAGGTTTCTGTGAAGCGTGTTCCCTTCGTGACGTCACGGCTATTTACAGGCAAATGTTTTTACCGAGAATTTTACTCGGTCGTTTCCGGCAGTGTTCTACGGGAGTGATGTTTTAATACTTTTATGAGGCATTTTCGTAATTATTGACTTACATATCGGTGTAAAATATTATTGCAGTGAATTAAGAAAGCATTTAATTGTGGAATTTGAAATTTTAGTGTATGGTCTGGCACAGCACTTTAAGTACACATGTCACTATGGTCTCCACACCTAGCTAAATTTGATAGCACCTTATTTTTAAGCCTTTCAAGATTTAGTTTTTTTATATTCTGTAAGTAGATATATATAATTATAAGAACGACATACATATTTCCTCTAGTTTTACATTAACGCTAGAGAAACAAGGAGAAAAAATAAAATCAGCTCAAAAACATCACAATACAGTATATTAATATTATAATCAATGATGCCAAATACTAACAAATTTAATTAATGAGCATTGACACAGTTTCCAAAAACATGTATATCATGATTAAAAACTGCCAGGCCTATATAAATAAATTTCCCAAAATTAAATACAAATGAGTTCGTCAACAATGACTCGGCATAAATGGTCATTAATAAAATGGTTATAGTAAACAGGTATTAAACCGAAAGCAAAATTCTGGTTGGATAGGTTATTAGTGTGGCAGGGTACCATGTAAAACGTTACACACAGATCTAACTATTTCTATTCACACAACCTGTAACAAGTCACTGAAGCTCCACTGAGGAGATTTGAACCAGGGAACCTGTCTGAAGGTCAACCGCTTTACCAACTGAGCTGAAGGGACAATTTCCTTTAGTCGTAGTTAGTAGGTTTCGGTACAAACACAACTCTGGTACACTGGTTTAGACATACTGAAAAACAGTCATGGCAGTCTCAACACAGGGTTCATGGGTTTAAACTGGACACAAAATATTGTTCACAATTTTAAAATTTTTGTCTTGGTGTACAAATTCCAACAGAATGCAACATAATTTTTTTTTTAACATACTCATTCTCAATTAACCTTTTATTGGTAAAGTTATTATGTACCTTTGCCAAATTAAACTGAAGTTTAAATCTGGGAATTTGGCAACGGCAGTTCAAACTTTGCTAACATCTAGCCAAAATTTTAAAGAGTAGAAGATTAGTAAAACCGTGTTGTTCAATTTAGTGGGTACATTTGCCAAATTAAACTTCAGTCTAATTCTGGGAATTTGGCAATGACGGTTCAAACTTTGCTAACATTTGGTCAGGATCTTAATAGAAGATTGGTAACCCCCTCACCCCCACCCCAAAACACATCCATCAACATTAATCTGGCTACAGATTTTGGAAGCTATCTTAACGCTACGATATTGTAAAATCATTGTAAGCTATCATAGCTAGAACAGTCTTATGATATCATAGCGCTAAGATATCTTCAAAAATCTGTACCCTGGATGTTATTTCCTGGCAGATTTCACAGAAATGCAGCTTGCAACGAGAAATGTAAAGACATTAGATGCATGACCATTACACAAGCTCAACTCAAAAACTTGACATTGAGCTAAACACAAAATATCAATCTGACCAATAAATGAGCGTTTTGTCTTTCATATGTAGTACAAGTACAAATATATGCTCAAATTATGTACAGCCTATGTACAAAATCAGCTACAACAACCAAAACGTAACAACGCTTTTTAAACATACATCTCTGAAAGATCATTTCTTATCATGTGTACTATATATTAGAAAAATATTTCAAATAGAATTCAACTCAATATGGATATAAAATAGAATGAAGCAGCCATCATGTTTCATACTCCGAGACCACATAACACACACATTATGCACCACAGGACAATTTCTATGAATGTTCATATGCTATGTCATTTGATTAGCAGAAATCACAGTAACTAATTTGATTTAAAGCATAGACCCTAACTCGGAGAAGCTGAACATCTCGTAGAATCTGCATGGGATACCAATTTTACTTTCCTAAGATGGTTAGCAATTCCAGCTACGAGTTGGTTTCATATTTCATCAATGCTACTACAGACGTATGCTAAGTACATACTACCAACTACCATGACAAAGTTGGCCAACTTTCTGCTCTCACGACTTGTCCAGTTTGCTAGTCTCGGCGCTCTCACAACTAGACTTTCATCGTATAATACATCTACAACCGATTAGTTGTAAATCTTAGCGCACCCATCGTAAGATGGCAGTTGGGAAAATTTCAATGCAACTGTAGAGTTGGCCAACTTTGTCATGCCAGTTGACAGTATGTTCCTAAAATTACAATATGTGGATATACAGATTTAGAGCAAACGAAGGTTCTGAAAATATATTTAGAACTGTATTGTATTATGTAATTTCATTATATGCTTCGACGTGTCAAAGGTCAGTTGTCAGATTAGCAGCTCAGAGTCACATGCTTTGTTAACATAACATACAGTGTAATGATAAACAAGAAACCTGTACCAGACTGTTCTCTACTCTCAGCTGTACAGTCAGTGTGATAGACAAGTCTTACTGGTCTGCTTTGTAACTCAGCTGAGATTCGGCTAACTTGATTATAGACTCGAATATGTACTAAACATCCATATTTATATATATATATATATATATATATTTGTTGTGTTTTTTTTGGTTTTTTTTTACAAAAGTAGATAACAGTTATACAGCGGTTGAACTTTTTGGCCGATTCTTGCCTCGCCGTTGAGCGAGACGTGATGCCCCCACTGGTTCCAACACTGGTTTTGGTGCATTGTTGAGTGCTTTGAAGGTAGCTGCCATTGCACCCTGAAAAGAAAACAAACCATATAGCCTAATTTAATTATCCTAAGAGAAAACCAAAGTGATTTGTTTAGTTTTTTTTACGAATACTCAGCCGTTGGGCATGGCAATTGTAGTTATTTACTAGCCCAACACTGAATATCACTAGCCATGGGAGTGGGGCTACCACAATCTAGAAGCCCTGCTTTTTGCTTTAATCCAACCCATCCTTGAGAGGAAATGCAAATTATGAAATAGGCTGAGAGGTCAGGCTACATTGTGTTTAATATTATTTAGTAGTACATTTTTTGAATGGAAGCTTAATGACTCGAGCAGTGTCATAGTGAGATAGGTGTTACCTCTGTATGCGAATACCACAAATCCAAATAAAATATTCAACTGATCTTCATAGTTCTAATTTTACAATATGCCTTGGTATAGTGGACATGTCAAGGCTGTTAAGGTTCATGTCTCAGTTGAGGCAATGGGGCATTTTTTATGCCAATACTCAAGAGTAAATGTACCACTAGGCTCAACTGGAAGGTATAATTTTTATTTTATTTTATTTATTTAACGACACACTCAACACATTTTATTTAAGGTTATATGACATATTGTTAAGGACCACACAGATATTGAGATATGAAACCCGCTGTCGCCACTTCATGAGCTACTCTTTCCGATTAGCAGCAAGGGATCTTTTATATGCACCATCCCACAGACAGGATAGCACATACCACAGCCTTTGATGGTCGTGGTGCACTGGCTGGAATGAGAAATAGCCCAATGGGCCCACCAACAGGGATCGACCCTAGACTGACCACGCATCTAGTGAGCACTATATCACTGGGCTACGTCCCACCCCCGGAAGGTATAAAGCCACATACATTATGTACTGGTGCTGGGTATACAGGCATGGGTGATAACTAGTGACGAGAACGTCCATGTTAAGTACTCGCATACTGATAGAGAAATATTACAGATTTATCATCCATCTCATCATCCTCATCCATAGGTGTCTTTTGATCTCTGTGTTACCCTCCCCCCCCCCCCCCCCCCCCCCCCCCTGCAATCTAATATTACATGGATGCCATACCTAGTATGCTACTAGATCTGACCGTATTGCTATGGCTGAATAATCAGGACTAGCTCTAGCACTCGCCAATTGCGAATTTGAAAACAATTGGCAAATTTTGTTTTAATTTGGCGAAAGAATTTCAAGTATAAATTGATATTTTGTTACAAAATAGCTGGGTATGTATAAAATTTTGAAGTTTAATATATAATTTGGCAGAATTTTCTGCCGATCCAGAGCTAGCCCTGATAATTAAGTTGTTATTGATGCAGCAAGTGCTTACCTTAACGGTCTGTGCATCTTGGAGGTGCAGTCGCAAATGTGGTAAGTTATCACGCTGCGCGATCCAGGGGTTGTTTAGAACTTGTGCCGCAGTCAGACGATTATGAGGATCAACGTGAAGCATCCGTGTCACCAAATCCTGATCAAATAAGGAAGGAAGGAAATGTTTTATTTAACGACACACTCAACACATCGTATTTTTAATGTTATATGTCGTCAGACATATGGTTAAGAACCACACAGATAAGGAGAGAGGAAACCTGCTGTCGCCTCTTCATGGGCTACTCTTTTTGATTAGTGGTAAGGGATCTTTTATATGCACCATCCCACAGACAAGATAGTATATACCACAACCTTTGTTACACCAGTTGTGGAGCATCGGCTGAAATAAGAAATAGCTCAATGGGTCCACCGACGGGTAGCAATTCTAGACCAACAGCGTATCAAGCGAACGTGTTACCACTGGGCTACATTTCTATAACAAATGCACTTGGCAAACCATTAGGAAAAGGTATGTCTTGGTCTAGTTAGTGTATCAATCACAGCAATTTATTTGTGTACATTAATCACATATGTTGACATTTTATTTTGTGGTTCTAACAGGACATATTGCATATAGGATTTGTTGTTTGTTGGAGGGTGGGGTTAATTTGCTAAGAAAATAAATCTGAATGCGTGGCAGTGAAGAAACAAACCGGCCTCGGTGGCATCGTGGTTAAGCCATCGGACTACAGGCTGGTAGGTACAGGGTTCGCAGCCCAGTACCGGCTCCAACCCTGAGCTAGTTCTTAAGGGTTCAATGGGTAAGGCCACTACACCCTCTTCTCTCTCATTAACCACTAACCAACTAACAACTAACCCACTGTCCTAGACAGACAGCCCAGGTAGATGAAATGTGTGCCCCGGACAGCGTGTTTGAACCGTAATTGGATAAAAGCACGAAAATAATTTGAAATGAAATGAATATTACATTTACATAAAGTTGATTGAAAAGTTAGATATCAATCAGAGACAAACATTACTCGACAAAAAATAAACAAACTTGTGTCATGAAAAGGAAGGGTTTTATGTGAGCTTTTCATCTAAGAACAGAGTCAAGAACAGTTTCGAGTATTGCCAAGACATGGGATTTCAGGAAGATCCAAATGATGATTCTCATCTCTTGATATATACTTGCCTTAGCAGCAGATGATACAGAATCCCAGTTCCCTCCCGCCAGAGTGAACTTTCCTTCTCCAATTCTTGCCAGAATGTCACTGGGAGTGTCGTTAGGTCCATTTGCAAATGGGGTGTGGCTACAATGAATTCAGTTAACTGGTTAGTTGTAGAAAAGGGTTTATGTCTACAACATCAGAAGAAATTCAGATGGTAAAGATACCAGTTTGCAAGTTATCATGAAACAGAAAAACCAATGGTTACAATGTCCATGAATAACGGGTATGGTTCATTGTTTACAAACATAAGATATGCTTATTAGTTCATAAAAAAGAATTTGTTTTACCTGTAATGTATATTCTAATACAATGAGCTTTTGCACAGTATAAATTTTGTAAAAAAATTGACCGAGTATTTTATGGCAAGTTTGTTTTGTTTAATGACACCATTAGTGCACATTCATTAATCATCAGCTACTGGTTGACAAACATTCAATAGTTTTGACATAGTCTTAGAGAGGAAACACGCTACATTTTTTTCCATCAGTAGCAAGAGATCTTTTATATACACCATCCCACAAACAGGATATCCTTTGATATACCTACCAGTCGTGGTGCATTGGTTGGAACGAAAAATACTCCAATGGGCCCACCGATGGGCACAGGTTGTGATGGGGAAAATGCAAGTGTATCGAGGGCATCATGCACCTTAGGAGAGCACTCTACTCCTGAACTATATTCCTCCCCTCAACGTAACAGTGCAATGGTAATGAAGTAGTCCATTAACTGTTACTACTAACCCAGCCAACATGGTGTACAACAGCACTCCGAGACTCCAGATATCACAAGCCGCGTCGTATCCCTGTCGCTTCAATACCTGAAAATAAAGCAGCATATCTCACTTTCAAAACTCTACAATCTCCAGTACACTTCCTACATTTAAACATTTACAACAGATCATAAAGTTCAATTTTCTTCCTCTGATGCCCCATTCTTCAATTTCCTTTTAGATTGTATTTGCAATCACATTAAAATGCATTCAATATAAAATAGACAACTTCTGGTGAGGAGCTACAATTGAATGTGACTGATGATTTCCCATTTAAAATGACTACAGTGAAGGAAGGAAATGTTTTATTTAATGACATACTCAACAGATTTCTGGTTATATGGCGTCAGACATATGGTTAAGGTCCACACAGATATTGAGAGAGGAAACCTGCTGTCACCACTTCATAGGCTACTCTTTTCAATTAGCAGCAAGGGATCTTTTATATGCACCATCCCACAGACAGGACTGGCTGGAACGAGAAATAGCCCTATGGACCCACCGACTGGAATCGATCCTAGATCGAGCACGCATCTGGCGAGCGCTGTAGCACTGAGCTATGTCCCGCCCCTGACTACAGTGATGCACATGCACTACACAAAGATAAATATAGTTTTTTAGTTGCCCATCAAATGACACCTTGCCTGAACAAAATGAATACGAGTCACAACTCTGTCCACAGAAAGGGATCTGTCTTATGATTACTCTACTGATCTACATTCTACTTGAAACACATTATGGATATCTTGGGTTTTACAAGAAAACAACGCAGAAAACTTTATTCACCTGGGAAACAGTGTAAATTTACCTCAGGTGCGACAAAGTTTGCTGTATAGCACGGTGTCATCAGAAGACCATTATCTGCTCGCAGCTGCTTTGCAAAGCCAAAGTCACATATTCTTAAGCTTTCTGGGGAGCCACTGTCCTCAGTGTATAAAATATTGGAAGGCTTTAAGTCACGGTGAACTACCTGCAAGATAAATAGTTCATTAACAAAAGTATTAAAATACCTTAACTTTTGTAAAATATAATTTAGCACATCCTGTTGGTTTCCACAGGCTTAAAGCAGTGAACCACCTGCAAGATAAATAGTTCATTAACAAAAGTGTTAAAATGTTAAAAAGTGTGAACCACCTGCAAGATAAATATACATATGGAAATTAATTAAGCAACACCCATATTTGCTCAGACTGAGCAACTTTAATGAACTGGTGCATGAAATGTGTCAGAGATTTCCATACCTTATGAAATTTTTAGTGAACAGAAAGGGATGAGGAGAAACATAGCCAATAATACCATGACATTACGAATTTCACTGTGGTTGCACAGACTTAACTGTCAGTACCATGCACACATCTAGTTCATGAAATTGAAGAATAATGTCTGTCAAGTGCAAATATTGACTTTCCATCAGTATCTCGTGTAACCTGCCTGCACACGAACAACTGCTTCAAGACACCTCCTCATTCCTTGGATCAATCTCTGGATTTGATTTGGAGGAATCCTGTTCCAATTATCATGCAAAGCAGCAGTCAATTCATTGAGAGTCTGGACAGGTGGGTCTCTCTGTCAAACATGACGGCCTAAAATGCCCCACAGATGCTCAATGGGATTGAGATCTGGACTCATGGCTGGCGATGGAATGGTCTCAACAGCATTCTGTTGCAAGAACTGGGTGACAGCATGTGCTCTGTGAGGCCTGGCATTGTCATGCATGAAGATGGGTCTTGTGGCTAGAGGATGATTATCAAAATGGGGGGACAAGGATCTCCTGTTGACACTGAGGCCCATTAAGGTTACCACGAATGGTGATGAGGTCCATCTTGCAACCCAAGGAAATGCGCCTGCATACCATGACTGACCCTCCCCCAAAGGGAACCGTCTCCTGGATATTGTGGGGAACCATGGCTGTGTTCCTTTGTCTCCCAACACGTGTACGACCATCCACTATATGTAATAAGAAACGACTCTCATTGGAAAAGTGAACCCCTCCGCCATGATGCAATGTTCCAGCGAACATGTTGATTACACCAAGCAAGTCGTGCTGCTTTGTGAGCTGGAGACAGTTTTATACGCTTGATGGGTCTTCTGGCCCTGTATCAGCTGATTCCTGACGGTCCTGTAGGAAATGGCTCTCCCTGGTAACCACTGTTTTTTTTTAAAGATGTGCTTGAGTCCCATGAATGCTCTATCCTCTCTTATTGTTGTCTTACGGGGTCTGCCAGGTCTTGGACACTCTTTAACATCATTGGTAGCCCTGTGTTTGTTCAACAGTCTTGAAATGATGGAAATATTGTCCCCAAGTTAAGGTCCAATTTGTCTGAGGGACATTCCTGCATTTCTCATGCCAATAATTTGCCACCTTGTAGCCTCTAACAATTTACGACGTGCCATGACAATTATGTTACTGAATATTCAATGCAAACTGACAGGAGAGAGTGTGACATGTAATCATTACAAACTTGATTTCAACACTGTTAAGGGTATGACATTTCACGTGCATTGTTCGTCGTTGCACATGCATTGAATATCTCCACAAAAGTCATGCTATTCAGCAAGATGCCACATGTCAATATATCATTCAGGAAAATGCTCTGTTTTCTTAATTCACAGAATTATAGGTCTATGAATTGGGTGTTGCTTAATTTATTTCCATATGTATAGTTCATTAACAATAGTATTAAAAGACATTATCTTTTGTAAGATATAATTTAGCATATCCTGTTGGTTTCCACAGGCTATTCTATAAAAGGCACTGAAGTTAATTAAGCCATTAACTGTGGCCGTTAAGTTAGCACACCATGAATGTTGTAATAATTAAACAGTAAGAGAACACCCCAGGCACTATAAACAACATAGTAAACTACTGGCAATACAGGACCCACAATGTTTTTATTACAATTTTAACATACTAATCCGTCATATTTCACAATTAGTTTCTAAATTTTTATAAACTGTATTAGTTTCCACTGTAACATACTACTGTATTACATCTAAAGAAAGAAACATTTTTTATACCTACCCCATTAGAATGTAGGTATTCAACAGTTTTTGTGACAATCTGCAAAACAGCACTGGCTTCTCTTTCAGAAAAAAACTTTTGCCGTAGAATTTTATCCAAAAGCTCTCCACCTTTCATCAGCTCTGTTACCATATACACTTTGTTCCCAATGTCAAACACCTGTGAAATAAATGACTCATGAATTGTCAAACACCTGTGAAATAAACAACACATGAATTGTCAAACACCTGTGAAATAAATGACACATGAACTGTCAAATATCTGTGAAATACATAACACATGAATTGTCAAACACCTGTTTAGTAAACAATACACAAATTGTCAAACACCTGTGAAATAAATAATACATGAATTATCAAACACCTGTAAAATAAATGATACAGTAGTTTTTTGAAAAATAATACATAAATTGTCAAACAGCTGTGAAATAAATAATACATGAATCCTAATCAAGACTTTACTTACACATTAACCATATAATCTATTTTCTTTAACACTCATTAAAAATATTCTTCGAAATTATATACCATGCAGTTTTTTAAAATTATTTAAAGTTGGTAAATATGCATCTAATTACTATAAACAGTTATTATGTGCAATGGATAAATGAATGTTGAATGACATTGTTGAAGTTTGAGGTTTAAAATGTACTAGTATGAAAGCAATTCTGAACATTTAGTTATAAAATACTAACATCTCGGAGAGTGATAATATTTGGATGATGACCAAACCGAAGTAAGATCTCCACTTCTTCTGATGGATCCCTTTTCATTTTGTCCATAATCTGTAATAAAACAGGAAACATTATTTTACTCTTTCCATTTAGAAAGAATTTACTGTCCAAACATAGAAGTCTACCTCAAGTCTACCGACAGTGCAAAGCACTGTTATACTAGTTTATTACGTAATATATATATATAATTCCAAAATACAACCAATAATAATTGGGAAGTAAATATACTATCTTTTGATCAGTTAATAAATTGGGTAATCAATATAACGGAATGTGCAAATGTGTGTAATTCTGCAGAGCTATTCTTTATACACGGATCAAATAGATAACCATGTCATATATTAATCATATGAAAACTGTCTGCCCTTTGTACTGCATCAGAACTTTGATCATTTGACACACCCCTCCCCTGAGCTGAAAACCCCCACCAATGTTATACTGTTCAATAGGGGTGTCATGATACGCATCTCACGATACAATATGTATCACCATACATAACCTGTGATATAATAGGTATCACAATACTTGATTCACGATGTTTCTCAATAAAACAAGTAATTGAATCTTGGGTGAAATAATTTGAAAATAATAAATAAATATAATAAAAGTGAAACACTGATTAAACAGTTTTAATGTCATTATGAAAACACCACATCACAGACATATTGACATAAGCAGGCACATATTCTGTCCACTTCACTGTTCTTCCTTGAAGAATACGAAATTAAAATATGAATCGGATACATAGTCAAAATATGAATTCATACACAAGCATGTATCGTATCGTCAGCAGTAGTATCGTGATACATCGATGCATTAGTGTATTGTGACACCCTTACTGTTAAAAAACATGATGTAAACAACACATACCTTCACTGCATAACTTAAACCAGAATTCTTATGTACACATCTCTTACATATGGAATAGGATCCAACTCCAATATCCTGAAATTCAAACCACGCAGCAGTCATTATTTACTTTTCAAATATTTGTTCTATAAAAAATTACTATCAGATGCATTTACCACAACAAAAAATTAGAGAAAGAACAAAGGCTGACTAATTTATAAAATACTGTAAATATTTATAAAATAAAGTTACTTTTTAACCGAAAATTATAGCATTCTTAGAATTATTACCATTCTCCAGTATCTACTTACTAAAACTGATCAGACTAGAAATGGTTATCTTAAATAAAATAGTTATTTCACTTTCTTTTTGAGACTTACCTCTTTGAGTTCATATTCATCAGAAAATGATGTCGTTTTCACACCTGGAAGCTAAAAACACATCAGGTCAAATAAAACTGACACACCAGTAAACAAAAACCTTTCACACTAGTTAATAGTAAAATATTTTCATGTTACACCTTTTAACAGGTTACACCTTTTAACAGTGCATTACATATTACTCACAAATTCTTATTTAAATTATAAAATTTTGTAAATCCAATGTATTTCTTGTAATTCCAAATACATTTTATACGAATCGAAAAAGCTACATACCTCAGGAACTATTGTCAATGTCTTTAATGTATGCGATGATCAGAATAAAGTCAGGGTACTGCATGTGCACACATCACCCTCAAACTTCGAAGTGTTCCAAAAGAACCAGTGATTAGCAAATGAATGCAATGAACTGTTTATAGTTGGGAATGTGTGATCATGCAGTAGAATGAGTTTCTAAAGACTGCCATATATAATGGGTGTAACCTTTTTAGATGTCCTTTTCTAACTTTGAAACTCCCTACAAAAATTCAACATCCACCCAATATAGCGAAGATGGGGGATTAAAACTTCAATAAAACTATTGGCCATCTGAATTACATCCTGTTATCAGGCTGATAAAACAAATTGTCAGCAGAAATTTACCGTGTTATGTTTCTGTCAAAATTTAGTCTTAATTTAAAACATTTGTCAATCAAAAACACACAGCATTAAAAAATGGCCTGAAATATAACAATTATTTTTTAATAAACAAAGCACATGTATGTATTTATAAACAATTTAGTCACAGTCTATTCAGCATATCTAAACTTCAAATTAATTTAGTAATAAGTCATTGGTCTTATACCACCAAACTCCATTAATCATAGCCATGAATACTACAACTCCTTACCGTTAAAATATAAAAGGAAGATGGGGAGATGGTATATACACTAACATCTCTCTTAACATTAATCCCTGTCCTCAGGGAAAATTAGCACGAGTAAATCATACTTGGGATATTTGTTCAGGCCACTGAATGATGCAGTACAACATGTTTAAATAACTTTTTTACCAAAAGACATAATTAAATATATATACTGGGAAAGGTAGTCATTGGTTTTTGAAAAATTCAGGCGAGTGGAAAATTGCACACCTCAATATGCTAAGGCGAGTGAAAAATTGAACTCTCCAAAATAAATTTAAAATAGGCAGTGTTGCTCAGATTGGATTTTGACTAGTACTTCTACAAAATTGACTATTAAACCAGTATTTCCCAATTTGTTCAACAAAGAGAAATACCAGTTTAATGACTGCATGGAAGTCACTCCCATGTTTTTAATGTTTAATATTTTAATAAAAGGACCTTCCTATTAGTTAAATGCGCTATAAAAAGTGTTGGTTTTTGTAAATAGTGGAAATAAATATACAAATTTATTTAAGTGCACTGTTTGTCGAAAGTAAATAGCACTGTTTTTCACACTCGTCAGATAGAAATTATGTGCGCTGTACGAGCGCGATTGCACACCTTAAAAATCAAGGTCTGAATGCAGTATAGAAATTGGGAATTTTTGGTGCCACTTTTTTTTGGGAAGGGGGCCTATGTTTGGACAACAGAACACCTGGATAAATTCCTGGTCCTACACAAACATCTTAGGATTGTTCATGACACCTTAAGTGGATATAAACCAGGCATGTGATTGAAACATTTCTAAAAAGGCTGAAAATTATACATGTGTGTCGAAGTAACGTAATCGAGTGCAGAATGCACGAGATGACTAGGGGGGTCTGGGTGCATGATTTTGTTTTTTTTAAAGTGGAATTCTGCCAATTAGCAGAAGAATCACATGCCTGATAAACACAAAAATAAATAATAACTGAAAATGGAAAAAAAAGTAATACAAGTAGGCCTTATGAGGTTGAAAAGTCTTTTTTTTTTAAACAAGAGGACACAGCAGCATCTATTTAAGCCAATTAGAGATCATCTTGTATGTTGAATTACTTAGAAAAGTAACTGGTGGTGAGACAAAATTTCCATATATAAATTTCATAACTACTATAGTCCAGCCATAATGGATATGTTATGCTGTGTTTAAATGTTCTTTGCCTATGAAAATAACTTCTAAATAACATAAACTTCATATTCAGTTTAATATTCTATTTATTACCCAATAATCATTCTTTAAATCAATGATAGTGTTTAATGTATGAACAGCTGTGGTGGGCCATATCACTTTGATAGGAATCAAGATATTTGGGTTGTATGATTAACAAGCATTTTGAGAGTACTGCTAAAGCAATATACGTCCCCTACCCGACCCAACAATTTTCGGATCTCCTAAATTCAAGGGCCAAACATATGTGTAAAGTGGGTAAAGTTCAAGGGCAATAACTGTCAAAAATGGGTAAAATGCCAAACTTCATCTGTAACAGTACATGATAAAGCTATAAAAAAAAATTCAGTTCAATATCTCATGGCCTTCTAAAAATGAAAAAGAAAGAAATGTTTTATTTAACGACACACTCAATACATTTTATTTACGGTTGTATGGCGTCAGACATATGGTTATGGACCACACAAATATTATGGGTTACTCTTTTCGATTAGCAGCAAGGGTTCTTTTATATGCACCATCCCACAGACAGGATAGTACATACCACAGCCTTTGATATACCAGTCGTGGTGTACTGGCTGGAACGAGAAATAGCCCAATGGGCCCACCGACGGGGATCGATCCCAGACCGACCGTGCATCGAGCGAGCGCTTTACCACTGGGCTACATCTGGAAAACAAATTTTCAGATTGCCTAAGTTCAAGGGCCATAACTCTGTCAACAATGGGTAAATTGCAATAAAAGTCAAACTTGATCTGTAACAGTACATGATAAAGCTATAAACAAAATTTCAGGTTAGTATCTCAAGGCCTTCTGGGAAAAAAAGTCCAGAAAACAAATTTTCACATCTCCTAAGTTCAAGGCCATAACTCCATCAAAAATGGGTAAATTGCCATAAAAGTCCAACTTGATCTGTAACAATACATGATAAAGCTATACACAAAATGTCTGCTCAATTTCTCAAAGCCTTCTGCAAAAAACATCCGGAAAACACGTGGGACAGACAGACAAGGTTGGAGATGAAACTTACTAGTCACTTTCGGTTGGACTGGTAGGGGACTAATCAAGAGATGATACTCATTATATATACATACTAACATATATAACAAGTCCTGCAATGTTTACACAGAACTGGAAAAGCATGACAATTCTATATAAAAATCACTTACCTTTGCGAGGCTGATTTTGTTATCGAGTGGATTTTTTGCTCTTTGATCGGCGCCTAACAAGGCCGGTGCAACAAAACTGAATCCCCTGAAGAGTTCGTGAGCTGTCGCGCTGGGTGGAACCCCAGGGGAATCTATAACAAAATCTGAGTTCAGAACAGACACTTTAAAACTGAGTTGACCACCTGTGCACTGATTATTAGTAGAGCACGCCAGCAAAACCAACACTGCTCAGTTCCAACCAACCAACAATCAATGGAAGTTCGTCCAATCACTTGTCTTCATTAGTTTAACATGTACTTCAGATACTTATATATAAAGTAACATTCTCAGATACAGTTAAGCTTTATAAATGTATACTGTTAAAATATTCCTGACCAAGGTGGAAAGCTTGAGCCAATTTCACAAAACATTGTACGTTTACATCTCCGATCAGCAGTTATACTGGTCATATGTTTACATGATTTTGGCATCTATTTCATGAAGAAACTTACATCATTACGGAAGATGGAGCATTTTAAGGACAAAAAAAAAAATGAAAGGTATACTTCAAACTATATTTGTTAAACTGTTAATAAGAATTGTGGTTTAGTTGTAGATTTACGTCTATGTGCAAAACTAGGCTTACAATATTTTGTGAAACTGGGCCCCGATGACCTCACATATGCATAATGGACCACTCCTCAGGTGACTGAACGTTTAATAAAAATAAAAAATAAAAAAACTTTTGGCTATCCCTTAAAATTTATTACTGATAATTTCATGTGGATAATTAGTTTATATTGCTTACTGTTAACCATCTATATTTAACAAACTAAACTAACAAATAAATATAAAAAGTTTTCTTTAAACTTCCATCAATGTAAGTTGGTTGTGCAATCATGCAACAGATGACAACAACAAAAAAACAACAACCCAGGAATGCATTAAACCAAACAGGTTTACATTCACTAACAATACACTAGTACAAAAACAAACAAATGGGAACTAATGTCAAACAATGTAGGGAAAAAAAGAAAAAGAAAAAAGCCATTGGTTTACACAATAATTATTAAAATATCACAGCAAACCACCAATGAAAATAATTATTTTACAAATTTGTGAAAATGACATCTAGTAATAAACTATGGCCTAGTTGTGTGTTGTTGCACATCAACAACTGTTCAAAGTTTGCCTTGAATTTTTTTTTTTTAAAACAATCTTTTTTTGGGGGCCAAGTAACTTTTTAAAATTAATTTATATAAATGTTGACGTGCCTTGAAATTTTAAATTGTATGTTAATGTACCACCTGATAATAAATGGTTAAGAACAAGGACTTAGTTTAACAATGAAAAACAATTAATTCATTATTAATAGTGATGTTTCCGTGTAATTAAATTAATAGCACAAATGATAATTTCACTCTAATAAACAAATCACAATGACTACACCACCCATAGGTTAACTTTACAGGGGACACTTAATTTTAGAATGTAATTGTTCCCCACTTAACCGATAGGCAGTTCTTGTGATTTTAAAGTAACTGACAAGCGAACAGAACGGTTCTTGTGAAATACTGGTCTGTACACAACCCATCTTGATTATGTTCATTTTTCATATTTTATGAAATGGCAAATTTGCAATATATCCTGTATATCCTTAATATATATTAAGAGAAATGCACACACTCAGTTTAAGTAATATATTTATTAGTCTACAAAGATATAAGATTGTTTTGTTTAATGACCACTAGATCACAATGATTAATTAATCATTAGCTACTGGATGGCAAACATTTGGTAATTTTAAGTCTTCAGAGAAAACCCACTAGTTTTCCGTTAGTAGCAATGTATCTTTTAAAAGCACTTTCCCACAGGCAAGACAGCACATACCATGACAAAGTTGGGATGGCAAAAAGCCCATATACCATAAAATGTCCCTATTGTAAAGATGCAAAAAATTACTTTTACATCATGCACAGTACGAGACAAAAGAATTTTGTACAATAAATGCCTTCACATACATAAAATGCAGATGTAAAGCATAATATAAAAAAATAAATTTAAAAAACTTTTTTTAAACTAGACTTGCCTCCAAATAAAATAAAATAAAAAAGAGGAAACTACACATTTAAAATATAAAACAAAATTTACAAACATTAACAGATCTATTTTTAATTGATCAGGTACAATAAAACATTACTTTTTTAACTTTAAAATATTTGTTTATATAATCAAAAAGAAAAAGAAAATTTTCATGATCCCAAAATATCTATGTTGTTAGTGAACTAGAGACATACCTCAGACATGCTCATCACAAATCATTGATGTTATCTCATACAAACCTTTTGGTGTACGGTTTGTGAACTCCTGATCGAAGTAGAAGACTTCGTCTGTCTGTACCACAGCTGGTTTGAATGGTGGTGTAATCTGTCGTTTGTACAGGGTCTCCCAGTCTATGGTGGAAAAGAAAGGGTGTTTCTTCATGTCCTCGACTCCATCAGGTAATGACCCTGAAAAACAGAAGTTACACTTTGTTTTGTTTAACACCACCAGTGGAACACATTGATTTATTAATCATCGGCTATTGCATGTCAAACATTTGGTCATTCTGATATAATTATAGTCTTAGAAAGGAAACCCACTACATTTTTCCATTAGTAGTAAGCGTTCTTTTATATGCACCATCCCACAGACAGGATAGCACATACCACGTCTTTTGATATACCAGTTGCGGTGCACTGGCTGGAACGAGAAATAGCCCAATGGGCCCACTGATGGGGATTGATCCCAGACCGACCGCCCAACAAGTGGATGCTTTACCACTGGGCTACGTCCCGCCCCGACCCTGAAAAGAAAGAATTTCACAATTCTAAAGCCTATTCAGTTCAGTCTATTTATTTGGATGGGTTTAACTCATTCACCATTTTCAAAATGTCGTTCCATCTTAGTATGCTTAACAGCTAACTCAAGAATCAAGCTGTTGTATTAAATTCTAAAAGTTTTTTGCTTTTTGGTTGGCCGACAAAAAAAGAAAATAATAAAAAATATTAATCTGGCTACAATTTCAAATAAAATTTGTCAAATTGCTTTATTTCGTGGACAAGTAATATAGTTGTATTCTTCATTAAAATCATTATGCAATTTGTTGTCAGTTGTATGCTTTTTTTAAATCACACAAGTTCAAAATGAACTTGCCATAATTTCATACAAAGTGTATGTGTTACAAAAGTATTTAAATTAATCACTTAACAACATTATCACAAATAAAAATGATTTAACTTAGTACCATACACATGAAGGGAACTAAAGTCTTCTGTGGAAACCAATTCACTACCTTGGTATTTAACAAGATCAGACAATTACTTACCAAACCTGTTGACTGGATTTCTTTTAAATAAAGCTCTTAACAAACTCTGTGCCTCCGGACTTAAAAACTGTGGCATTCCCAACTTTGCTCTGTAAAATATAACAAAATAATCATCTAATATTTTTGTCATCAAAAAAGAAGAAAGGTCACTTTCATAAAGAAACCATATATATTTTTAAGAATTGTTTTTTTTAATAGTTAGGTATCTGCCAAAAATCATTAAAAAACCCAACACATTACAATACATTTTTTAGCTAACTTTTAATGACTGTAATATGAAACAGAATTAACACCATAGAAAACTTTTCATCAATACATCAACTTCTTTAACTACATATTTTACAAACAATTAAGGATTGTAAATCATAAATATAGTAATAACATAAAAGTATTTATAGAACAGTATTTACATCTATTTATTAACATCTAGCCATTTCATAGCTGTATCAGTTATGACAGATATTTCTTGCTGTTATGCCAACACCTACAAAACAGTTTTCAGGAGTCTTAAAAGTCAATTTCAGGAATATGAAAGTATTTTCAGGAATCTTTAAAATGATGTGTCACTACATGCAAACTAAATCCTAAGATGACAGGCCACAGTTTTGTGTATTTGTTTTTGTACTTTTGTAAAACATGGTGTCTTTTTGAACAAGATGCCATTTTCTACCGGTGTTTGTTTAAAATGTTCCCACTAAAACTTTTAAGACTCATTTTGTCTTTAGTTTCGGTTTTTAAAATTTCGATTCATAATGCATAATTTAAGCAAAAAAATTGGGATAATTCCATCAAATCCGGAATGGTTAGCATCTTTGTATTCGTTGCAGGTTCTATGAGGAAGATACAAAACAACTTACTTCAGAATTTGTGTCATGGTTTCTTTCCTATTAGATCCTTGGAAAGGTAGGGCACCTGTCAGCATTTCAAACTGCAATACAAACAAATATATTTTTTTTAATTAATTACAATAGATTCAAATAAATGACAAAATAAGTGAACCTGTACCACAAAAATATTATGTAACTATGCTGCAAAACTTAAGTTGACAAGTAGCCGAGTTATAAAATCTAACAAGAATTCTTCAGAATTGAATCTCTAACATACAATAAAAACAAAATTATGTGCACAGTTATGATGAACATCCATAGTTTGTTTTGTTTAACAACACCACTGAAGCACATTGATTATTAATCATCGGCTATTGGATGTCAAACATTTGGTTATTCTGATATATAGTTTCACTGACCAGTGAGGAAAAGATATAAATGCAAAACTTTACTACAAAAGTTGATTCCATCACCACCGTCATCGGGAAAATAATACCTATATCTTGCATTGTACTTCATAAACCGGCCTCGGTGGCGTCGTGGCAGGCCATCGGTCTACAGGCTGGTAGGTACTGGGTTTGGATCCCAGTCGAGGCATGGGATTTTTAATCGAGATACCGACTCCAAACCCTGAGTGAGTGCTCCGCAAGGCTCAATGGGTAGGTGTAAACCACTTGCACCGACCAGTGATCCATAACTGGTTCAACAAAGGCAATGGTTTGTGCTATCCTGCCTGTGGGAAGCACAAATAAAAGATCCCTTGCTGCCTGTCGTAAAAGAGTAGCATATGTGGCAACAGCGGGTTTCCTCTAAAAACAGTGTCAGAATGACCATACGTTTGACGTCCAATAGCCGATGATAAGATAAAATATCAATGTGCTCTAGTGGCGCTGTTAAATAAAACAAACTTTACTTTTTGTACTTCATAATTGCGAGACAAAAACTAACAAATAACAGTTCACCAAAATTGCCAATTTTAAACGCAATTTTTTTTTACTTAATTTGTCGAAAAATAATTTTAGCTTATAATGATCAATACATTGTTGGAAATTAATGGTGACATTTTGAAATTTTTAAAGTGTAAAAAATAATTGGATGAAATGTACTGCACATTCAGAGCTAGCCAAGACAACTGACTATACAAACCATAAGAACTCCATAGGACCACCAATCAGCTGCTGTTCCATGACCTTTCCGATTAACAACCTCAGGAGCCATGTACTCGACTGTACCACAGAACGAATACGTCTTCTTCTCCTCAAATATTGATTCTTTGCTGAGACCGAAATCTGTCAACTTTATGTGCCCTTCTGTATCCAACAAAATACTGAAATGACAAGACATGTACCATATTTTATCTATTACTTATACCATAGTAATAATAACAAAATACTATAATGACAAGACATGTACCATATTTCATCTATTACTTATACCATAGTAACAGTAACAAAATACTATAATGACAAGACATGTACCATATTTCATTTATTACTTATACCATAGTATAGTAACAAAATACTATACCATTTAACAATAACAAAATACGGAAATGACAAGAAATGTACATTATTATATCTATTACTTCTAGTAACATAATACTGAAATGAAAACTACGTGTATTTTTAATTTCATCTACACTAACAAAAGACAGAAATTACAAATCGGGTTTCAGGCAGAATTCATTAAAAAATTGAGCCAAAATATAATTATTTTTATGAAAGCACACATTTCTTTTAGATGTGGTAGCAATGTATTAATACCTCACTTAAAACAACAAATTTTCTTCTGAAGACTTTTTCAGATTATGTTCAACAGAAGCTAAATATGTTAAGAATTGGAAAACATTTTTAATCATATTTTCTAAGTGAAAAATCTACTCACTTCTCTGGTTTGAGGTCCCGGTAGATAATTCCTAGACTGTGGAGATGATCCAGAGCCAGAGCCAACTCAGCAAGATAAAACTTTACATCTTCTTCTGTAAACATCACCTAAACGTTTCAAATATATCTTTAACCAACACTGTGAATAAATCCAACCACAAACACAGACGTCAGGAGTATATATGTAAGTGAACATTTTCAACAAGAAGGTAGGAAAGAAATGTTTTATTTAACGATGCACTCAACACATTTTACTTACGGTTATATGGCATCAGACATATGGTTAAGGACCACACAGATATTGAGAGGAGGAATCCTGCTGTCGCCATTTCATGGGCTACTCTTTTCGATTAGCAGCAAAGGATCTTTTATATGCACCATCCCACAGACAGGATAGGACATACCACGGCCTTTGTTACACCAGTTGTGGAGAACTGGCTGGAACGAGAAATAGCCTAATGGGACCACCAACGGGGATCGATCCTAGACCAACTGCGCATCAAGCGAATGCTTTACCATCGGGCTACGTCCCGCCCCCTTTTCAACAAGAAGATAATGAAATGAGGTTTTAATTGATGCTGTAAACTAAAATATTTTTGCCTCATTCAGAATATTCAATTCTTATTTTTAGGAAGCATTAGCATTATGCACATAGTGTCATTTAAAAAGTAAAATAATGTCTTAAAGAATAGGGTTTTTTTAGCATATTGACAACTATGTTCAGGCAAAACATTTCTTTGCCTAGTACACAACAATGACATATGAAACATGTATGTAGTTACTACTATACCTCTTTTGACAGCCTTGTAAACAAATCACCCCCTCGGAGAAATTCTAAGATTAAGTACAGCTTGCCCTCTGTCTGAAATGCTAAATTTCAAAACATTTATTTTAATATCTCAAACACAGCAATTAAACATTATTTGGTATCGGGCTGCACTTAAGGTAACATTTAATAAACATGACAAGAACATCTAACTTTCTATTTATTAATGAAGAAGTATTCAATAACTTAGATGCATGGAGACTTAATGTTAACAGATAGTGAGAATTTATTACAAAGATGCTGTACTTGACAAGTGATGTTAGTTTACCACAGCAAAGTTTACATTAATTTTATGCTTATACATGTAAATAGCATTGTTAGATATTCCAAACCAAGTTCTCTCTATATATCTCTTCTCTTTTTCTTGCAGCCTCTGTTGTCCTCTTTCACTGAATTAACTTACCATAGTGTAACTTTACAATAAATGGATGGTTGACATCAGCAAGTATATCTCGTTCCATTTTTGTTCTCTGTCGGTCACGAACTAAAAACAAAATATAACTACAAGTAATGAATAGTATAACAAAACGAAAATCATTGTATCACATTAATTATAATTTTGGTTAAAAATATTTTTTTAAATCATCCAATTTCATATATTGAAATAAACATAGAAGCTATTAATTTTAAAAAATAACTATTAATCTCATGTATCAAGACGAAATCCTATTAACTACAGGGATATGAATATAAATACACAGAACTAAAATTTGTTTTTCTTATTGGTACATTAATCTTTAACCGTGCGATATAAATTTTAAATCAGTCTGCTGTGTTTCAAGTGTTACAAATTTACACTGGCCAAGTAATTTAAGTTACAGCTAACTTAAAGACAATGATCTCAGTCCAAATTTATTTATAACAAATCCATTCTAGTCAAACCTTTTAAAGTAGCTTTTTTGAGAACCTTCATAGCATAGAGTGTGCCTTTGTCTTTTCCATTTATCTTTCTAACAAGGAAGACCTAAAAAAGAGAAGAAAAATCAAGGGTCTAGAATATTAAATGTTTCTACCAGTTATAGAAATGGGTGGGAATTGGTGAACTGTAAAAAAGAGAAAATCTAGAGGGGTCCCGGAAATTCTTGATTCCTAGGTTAAAATCTGTGCCTTCTGACACATTTTGGAGGAAAGGACGATTAAAATGCGTGGAAACGCTAAGTTCCATGAGAGGAGAATTCCCACCCCTGCAGAAACTATTTGGTTGTCTCCCTTGAATTACAAGGAAACCTCAACCCAAATATAAACATAACACTCTTATTTTATTTATTTTTCAAAATGAGAATGATTATTTGATACATACCAATTAAACAGTTGTAACCCATGTAGTGCTGTCTACCCAAGAAACGACGACATCACAATGGTGTGAAAACCATCCCAGACATTTATGACTGTGGTGACAGTGTAACTGCTTTTAATACATACACAAAGTGGCAATTATCGTCCTGTGTTTTGACTGTCTTTAAGACAAAATTCCAAATTAACAAGGTTTCATCTTAAATATTATTTTTAAAAATTACATTACGTTAATACTATCTTAAACATAATTTCTGATCTTACCTTTCCAAACGAGCCTTGCCCAAGGACTTTCAGCAGTTCAAAATTGGATGGGTCAGCTGTCACACCTTCTTTGGTGACTGTAGTCAGTTCTAGCTCAGTCTCCCAATCGTCATTCTAGCAAATAATAGTTACAGGTTTATTTCTGACACCAAACCAAAACAGACAAACTCTTCAGTATTAAATTACCCAACTTTACATTTAACTCTATTGAAGTCTAACTATTTTTTTTCTGTTTGCAATAAAATCAAGGTGAGGTGAACTTATCTCATGAAATCGTCTTAGGCCAACAATCACATAAAGTTTCAGATAAAAAATTATTTTAAAAGTTATCACAAGGCAATCACTTCGCTGTTCTCAAAGTTTCCCAGGCATGTGTGGAAGGGAGCACAAGTGATTACTTGCCTTTCCTGATATATATTTAATGTACAGGTATCAAGACAACACATTTAAAAAGATTTTTTATATATATATATATATATATATATATATATATATATATATATATATAAGCACAATTCATGGAATTGTATACCAGTTTGTCAAAGCAATTCTAATTATTTTAAAAATGACTTGAAATAAAATAATGATTTAAAATAATAACTCAAATAAAAATTACATTTTAAAAATTAGTTTTTACCTGATCATCAACCAGCATATCTTCTGTACTTCCAGCCTGAAACAGTTATAACAAAATAAACATACAGGCTAACAATAACTGTAAAATACTTTATTTTCACAGGATTAAATTTTTGCAATTTAATGAAAATTAGTCAATTTATTTTCACGAATCTCCCATACCCTCAATAATAATTAAAAATTAATAAGATACAAAATTAGAAAAAAATGAAGTCTTAATATTAATAATTTTGAACCTGAAGGTATGAAGACATTTATTGTTTACACTGTAATACTGTAAACTTGTAGTTTTTCCCAGCAGTAAATGTCGTTTTCTGAACCAAATGTTTTTTTTAAATTGCACACAAAAATTGATATTTCCAAAACACTTCTACTTTTCTTTTTTTGTCAAATGAAACTGAAATTATTTACTAAAAACAATGCTCATGGAGGCTGGGAAGGACTATAAAGGTATGCACTTTTTCATAACCTTCAAAATTGGTATAAAAAAACAACAACTTTAAAACAAAACAAAAACAACAAACTTTATTTTTAACGGTCACATGTAAAATAATTGTACATAAATATATCATGCCAAGAAAACAAAATATCATTTTCAAGAATATACAGCACTTTACACTAATTTGGGCAAAAAAAGTTTTGTTATCTGCTTTGTGTACAGTGAGATATCAGGGGTAGCATTAAGGATTTTTTCCCAGTGGACTCATTTGCTCCTGAACTGACTCATTTCCATGAGTCCATTCTGAAAATCCATCAGCCCATATATTTTTTTTCTTGCAAATAACAGCTTAAGAACATGTTTCCATAGCTTCAGTCAAGACGGACAACATCCACGTCTTGTACGAGTTCGCTAATTTTTTTTTTTTTTAATGATGTTTAAAATTGCTTTTTGAATTGTTTGAAGTGAACAACTTTGACGGCCATGATTGTTTCTAGGTCTGATGTCGGGCAAGTTCAATTTCCAAATGGCCTCAGATTACAGTTATCTTCCCATTTGGCTGTCCAAAATGCAGATATTTGTCCATGCAAGTAGTCTGCTGTTGACTGTGATTATTTCATGGCAGACAGCTATGGCAACTATTTGACTGAAGTTGACAGGGGAGAGCATGTAGTTTGTAAATATGTTTAACTTGTTGACATTGAAGACTTGTTTGTGGTAATTCCAGCCCATGCAAAAGTAGTCCTTTTTGTGTAAAATGGGTGTATTCCGACCAGGTTTAGAGGGTGTGTTTGTTTAAACCAATATCCTGGGAGAAAGAACTGGACAACAGGGGTTGTCCTTTTCAGGATGTGTGTCCCCCAGGCAGGCAAAGGTACATACAACAATCCATGGGCCTGCTGATATTAATAAAAATGTTATAGCCACTAAGGCTATATAGAAACATATAGCGAAACGTATGGCCAAATAGGGTGTGCGATGCTTGTTATTCTCTTGGTTATCGTATTGATATTATGTTGCTATAGTTTAGTTATTTGTTATCACAATAAACAATTAGTGATGCATATCTAATTTAGATTGTTTTGTTTGTAAGGGAAAATCTATCCACTTGTAGGAATATTCAAACAAGTTAGTAAACTGTATAGCTACACTCGGTTCTGTTTCGACAGAAGTTATGAGGATTTCCGATTGCCCAATATCAGTGTGGCCAATCTACGTCATAATAACGTCATTTTGTAGACTTTAATTTCGATAGTCGTATTAATGGTTTAAATAAATAATTAAACAAATCCACAAAATACCTAAACTATACAGTGTTCTCGCTGGGTGAAAATTAAAGGAGGGCGGGCGCTTGCACCACACCCTTCAAAAAATACCCTCCAAAACAACCCAAATAAACGAAAAGCAAAAAAAAAAAAAAAGGGGGAGGGGGAGAGGGAGGGAGGGAGTAGTTTGTTTACCATATTGTTGTGTGTTGGTAGACTTTGTGAAAAGACATACTCCTTAGTTTGCCTACAAAAAAGTTTATAAATACGAAATACAAGCAGACTCGTCTTTTAACTGAACTGAAGATGTTATTGGTCTGACATTCACGGGCAGTTCCGGTTTTGCTGGACCAATCAAAGTTTTAATATTATTTTTAATAAAGATTTCAAGATATACGAAAAACAATAAAGATTTTTGTAAAGTGATCTCCTAATGTCGGATACATTTTTGTTATTTACATTTTCATCGAATGAATCGACTGCTGTGATACAATATTATCACCAGCTGATAAAAAGTAGTTTCGTTTTTGTAAAGGCGGTGTATATATACTCTTCAAAAGAAGAAACGCAAAACCACATTGTCGTAACATTTGGAGAATTGATTTAATTATTGAATGGTGAGTCCGATAATTACCAAATGTTGCAGGATTGTTCACAATTCACTCTAGTCCATTGTGAGTAAGTGATAGGACACACCACCAAGGTCAAGGTCATCTGGAGTCAATACCGGGTGTGGCCTCCGCGTGTGTTGACAACTGCCTGGCACCGCCTGCCCATTGAAGCAACCAGAGTACGGATGACGTCCCGGGGGATGGTGGCCCACTCGGCCTGCAAGGCTGCTGCCAGCTCGGGCAGGGTCTGGGGCTGTGGTTGTCGCTGTCGGTCCAACTCGTCCCATAGATGCTCAATTGGGTTCAAATCCGGTGATATCGATGGCCAAGGAAGGACATTAATGTTGTTGTTCTGTAGGAAAGCCGTTGTGAGACGTGCTGTATGAGGACTGGCGTTGTCATGTTGGAACACTGCGTTGGCGTTGGCCATAACTGGAACGATGTGTGGCTGGAGGATCTGGTCAATGTAGCCCTGTGCATTCAGGTTGCCCTGCACGTGGACCAGGTCAGTTCTGCCAGTGTGTGAGATGGCTGCCCACACCATGACACTACCCCCGCCGAATCTGTCCACTTCCTGCACGCAGTTTGCCGCATAACGTTCACCACGACGCCTATACACGCGACATCTTCCATCATGACGTCGGAGCAGAAATCGGGACTCGTCACTGAACCACACCTGTCTCCATCGCAGTTGAGGCCATTGTCGATGAATCTGGCACCACTGCAGTCGGAGTCGACTGTGTTGTGGTGTTAAGATGACACCTCGAACTGGACGTCTGGCACGAATTCCTACCTCACGTAGGCGGTTCCGTACGGTCTGGTCGGATATCCTGCGCAAACCTGGTATTGCTGCGGCTGTGGAGGTGGCAGTAGTCAATCGTTCCCGAAGGTGGCGTACCCGGATGTAGCGGTCCTGCCCGGGGGTAGTGACCCGTGGTCGACCGGATCTAGGGAGGTCACGTGTTGATCCATGTTGCTGGTAACGGTCCCACAGTCTGGAGATGGTGCTTGGGCACACATGGAATGCCCTGGCAACGGCCGTTCTGGATTCGCCTGCGTCTAGTCGGCCGATGGCATTGTTTCTCTGCGGTTCACTGAGAAGTGGCATGTCCTGGATTGTCAACTGTCGGCCAGATACAGAGGCCAGGCAAGCGAACACCCTGCACTTTTATACTGTCGATGTTCATGTTGCACGTGCAGACAACGCACGTGCAGTGGTGACATGGTTTGCACGTGGCTGTGTTTTTGCGAATATTCACATTTTGGAACTTTATTGTACAGTAGCTGCGTTTTATCGAATGTAACCGTGGGAATGTGTTTGGGACATGCAATGACCTTATATTCACAAAGCATGAACCGGTAGGAAACATAAAATCGGAGTTATAACCCATTTGTACCCTTTTGCGTTTCTTTTTTTGAAGAGTATATTATTTGGCACTCAAGATAAATGCTTTTAATGGATAAACACTACCACTTCCGTTGTTTTTATAAGCGTTCATATCCTGCCAAGATGAAAAGTTTCCAATATTTTATAAAGAACTGCTGAATAAACAGAATGACAGAAAGTAAAAATCATCAGTTACAACCAATTATATCTGCAACTATGGACAAAATATCCTGCATGAATGTTTTAAGCTACAATGTAGCATGTTTAAAAACATTTTGACTCTACGTGTTGAGGGTATGGAGCTGTACATCATAGCATCAAAGAAATTGAAGGTATGGATGGGTTTTTTTATTGTTTAATGTCCGCAACGATGTCTATTGACAAATGTGGTCTTGGGCGACTGTCAAGCATGACCTATATTCACACTGAAAGCAGTCCTAAGTTCAGCCAATGAACGTTTTCCTAACTTTCGCGAACTATTACACTGGTTCCCAGTGTGGACATTGAGGTTAATATGAAGAGAAAAAACCCAGTTTACCAGACGTCTTTTTTTATATACTCAAATTTCAATGTGTATTGAAACTGACACGCATTGTCAGTCATTTTTATTACTTTGGTTCAAAGACTTTACAAAGTTAAAATAACAAGCTACAGATCTTTCAGACTTTGCTTTCATAATTTGTTGAATACATCATATTACATGCCATTAAAATTAACCTTCTGACTACTGCAGGCCCAATGTCATGCCAGTCGACATATTGTATACAGTATACAGTTCATTCCCCAGTTTATATTTCCCGCCATTTTGTACATGACACTCACCAGAAATGTGTTTTTTAAACAGGAAGTAGATTATTTGACAGGTTTGTTTGTTGTTTTTCAATGGAAAATACCTTGAAACAATGGCAACACGTCAGTCATTTTCAAGGATCGATAGCTGATTGTGACAGCTAATTTGATAATACATTTGATCGCTTTACCAACAACGAATGTTGGGATATGAATCGTAGAAAACCAGTTAAAGCCGTACACACACACTTAATTTTCACGTTCTACAAACCTGTAACACACTTATCAAATCAAATGGAGTGAAAAATCAGGTTTTATATCGATAAATACCATGGGAATCCCCATGTCCCAATTGCTTGAAATAATTTTGAAAGTTAGTATTCTGATGTCACCGGTAGAAGCACAACAATGCCTACGTCACGACAAATTTCACAGACTTGGGGTGCGTTTCTTTCACCTCTCCTGGACATGTTCCAACTGTTCTGTCCTGGTTGTATCCCCTCTCCAGATATCGTAAGACTTAGCAAAATTATTGGTTTTAAGGGTTTGTAACGTTTTGTATTGAGACACTTACTTGTCTGAACTTTATTGTTACTGAAAATGTTCACGAACTGTGAAGAGAAATCTCACAAATGAACAACAAATCGGATGTTGATTGCGCGAACCGTGCACGAGAAAACAAACCGAACCAAAATGATAACAGTCACGTGATATACCAACGTCTGTGACATTAAAAATAGATTGGACCTCGCTTGCTTAACGGTTTTTTCTCTCGACAACACGTTTTGTGAAAAAATGCTAAAAATGCATTTCATGGTTTTACAAACATCAGGATTACCAAAAAGCACTTCAGGTGAATGGAAATGTGTATTCTAAATAATAAAATGTAAGTAAAGTGCAATTTTATTTGTGAAAAATGGGGTTTAATAGCGAAAAACAACGCCGTAATGGTTAACAAATAAACGTAACTAGGGTGTAACACAACCTTTAACCTTTAACACAACGTTTTAATTTTTTTGCCTAATTTTAATCAACATTAATTGATCTAAAATATCATTAAAATTATAAAAACCCACGAAAACAATACTTACCAATTCAAATATGAACTTTATTTTATGTATTTATAAAACATTCGAGTGAATATACATGCGAGTAAAAATTATAAACTTGTACCCACTCAACCTGATTGTTGTTCAAAAATCAATCTAGTAGTCTAAAGGCTAATAACCGTGATTATTAAAAAAAGCAAACATTATGCTGTATTCTGGATGACACATTTCTCGTTACTGGTCGTGAGATTGCTATTATGTAGTCGGAAGGGACGTAGAAAGTATTGTTCTTTCTATGTCCAAATAATTTTACATCTACCGTACTCACTAAATCCTGATTGAAGTACTAGCATATAAACAAAATAAATCTTCAAACAACATAAAAAATTTGGCCGCTATTTTAAATTTGCTAAATAGAGGGAAGCAACCCACCTTGCACATTAAGAAGAATGCTGGCCAACTCGCCTCAAACTTTACTGTCTATAAATAATTGTAACAAAATTAAAAATGGACGTCTACAACTTTGGTGTTATTTTATTTATTAATATTACAGTAAAACTCTGCTATTATGACCACTTATTAAATGTTTTTATATTGAGGAGATCCTAATATCGGATATAAATAATAATCTATTACATTGAACTGTCAAGCCTATTCAGGCAAGGCTTTTGGACTCCGACTGGTGTGAATATTCAATGACATTTAATGCACATTATTGCTTAAAATATTAGTATATTAATTAATAAAATGGTAATGATCTGAGTTGACTAAACAGTGTGGGGCAAGTTGATTTTGGGGCGAGTTGACCTGCTCCCATTAAGAAAAGTAATGACTTAGTGTGCACCCTGCACTAGCTATTACGCTAATTCATAATTGAATATTTGTTATTATTATATTATATGTCTCGATAAGATTATGTAACCATTTGTTCACATCTGACGATAGAAAATTACGTGACAAATATTTTAGCCACTTGCAAATTTGATTAAGCGTTTTTTTTTTAATTAGCCAATGGCTAATTTAGACCCAATGGTTTTCTGTTTAAAACCCCCCAACTATTTTCCGTTTCATGCTTTTGTAAATTCCGTTTCAGACTACAATATGTAATTAACAACTGAATTAACACAAGTTGTGACAAATTAAAGGGTCCGAAAATTGACTGGCGTTGACAATGCGTCGCTATTTGTCATTAAATCAAAGTACGCCTACATATTAGTAGCGAAAAATCACACCAGGAGCAAAGGCTACAATTATAATAACTACATAAAGCATGATTGTTCAACAATTAAGTGCACTGCTTTATTCAACGGGGCTTAGGGTTCACAAAATGTAAACATTTATTTTATCATCTCTTTGACAGTCTAACGTTGTCTGCAAATTGTAGTATGCACATGACACAGCGGAAATAAAGTAACATTGCAACGCTCAGCCAGCCATTTTTTGCTAAACGTTTGCAAACATATTTTGACTGGTTCCCGAAATGGTCATTCGGTTTAATGTACCGGCCTCAGTGGCGTCGTGGTTAGGCCATCGGTCTACAGGCTGGTAGGTACTGGGTTCAGATCCCAGTCGAGGCATGGGATTTTTAATCTAGATACTGACTCCAAACCCTGAGCGAGTGCTCTGCATGGCTCAATGGGTAGGTGTAAAACCACTTGCACCGACCAGTGATCCATAACTGGTTCAACAAAGGCCATGGTTTGTGCTCTCCTGCCTGTAGGAAGTGCACATAAAAGAACCCTTGCTGCCTGTCATAAAAGAGTAGCCTATGTGGCGACAGCGGGTTTCCTCCAAAAAATAAGTGTCAAAATTACCATATGTTTGTTTTGTTTTGAGATATTTTATTGATCAAAAAAGAATCAAAAGGATTGCACAACAGGCAGAGCCTATATAAGTGCTCTCCTAAACAAGATGGACATCAGACAATATTCACAATCATATATATCCAGGCCTTCTAGAATACGGTGGCCCGATGCCCGAAGCCAGTGTTTTTTGGATTCGGGCCAGTGAAAGTTACTTTGTGCAATCCCGATGGCAAGTGATAAAAAAAGAATTTAAAAAATCTACCAACGTTATGTCCTACGATCATACAGAAAACAAAAGAAACATCTACAAGTCACTTCTTTCGATTTGCTATCACATGCAATATTTCACTAACAAATAGTTGGCCACCAGTAATCTCTGACCCATCCATGACATCAATACACCTACTGATGTAACTTTATTAAAGTTATAAAGTATAAACACTGGAAAAACTAAAGTTCATTGTTTTGCCGCCATTTTGTTTTTGACACCGGAATCCAAAGATTTGTTACTCTAATACTAATAATATGCAAAACGGTAACCAGTCTTTTATTAGTTTTAAAAGTTGCATGTCACTATTTACAAATACTTTAAATGTGTAAATTATTAATTTAATTTATAAAATATGACATAAATTGCAAAAAAGGTTTTTTTAAAAGCTTAGGAACACAGTATCATGAAATAGATAAATTTAACAAAGTACCCAAATTGAAAAATTTGATGGGGGGGGGGGGGGGGGGGAGAAAGAGAGCCTTAAACTGCAATACATGTACACTTTATTTTAATAAAGGTTCTTAATTGTTTCTTTTCTCTTTTTGTTTTTTGAGGGGGTGGGTGGGTGGGGGATGAGTTCCTATTCATAAGTAAATAAATAATGCTGTTAACTGTTGTAATATCTCGGTAACATGGATTATTTTTTATAACTTAGGTGGTTTTAGTGGAAACAATCAGTTTCTAAACTGATGAAAATTATTTGCATATTTTTCTAAACAAACCATAAAGCATGCCTATCTGTTGTATAAATTTACAAATTGACTAAACATGATCTCAGTATGAAAAATGGGCAAGTGAATTTTTCACCATGGCCAGTGAATTTTCAAATCCACTGGCCCTATAGCAAGTGAATTTTAAAAATATTCTAGAACCCCTGTATATCTAAAGCATAATAACAATGTCTAGACTCTAATGGCATAAAATATTTAACATAATTAATATTTTTTAATATAGAGTAATAAAAGGTACAGAGTAGATAGAATAGAAATGGGATAGTCGAGAAAAATATGATAGTAATGATCCTATTGTTGCAGTATTAGGAATAAAGCTGTTTTTATATGAATTAGTATGGCATGTTGGTAGAGTGAATGGACGTTGATTTCTGAGTGTAAAACGATTAGTGGGATTAACATATGGCAAGATTTCATCCAGTAGATATTGAGGTGTTTCGCCTTTAAAGTATTTTATGCATTAGAATTAATTTACTATTTTTGCAACGTTTATATAACGGTTCCCAACCAAGTTCATAATATAGTTTGTCTGGAGATGTTCCTTTCCTAAGTCCTGTAATGATACGGGCACCTTCAAGTTGCACTGACTCAATTGTATTGGATTCTTCAGCTGTACAATTATCCCAAATTATATTACCATATTCCAAGATTGGTCTTATAAATGCAACATACAATTTAGTTAGGGAATATCTATTTAATTTATATTTTAACATACGTAGAATGTTAAGTCATTTACAAGCTTTAGTATATATGTCATTAATATGATCTGTCCATCTACCATTGAAGTTTAAAGTAAGCCCTAGATGTTTGTGGGAGGTTACATTATCAAGAGGAATTCCATTAAGAAATAGCTTAGGAATATCAATATGTAGTTTTCTTGTGAATAACATTGATTTGGTTTTAGTTATACTAAATTCAACTCCCCAGCTAGTTGAAACCACTCATGTATAGATTCTAAGTCTTCATTTAGCGTTTCCTCTGTAGAAGTGTGGTCACTGACAATGCAATACAGAGAGGTGTCATCAGCAAATAATTTTATTTTATTAGATACATTGTCTACTAGATCATTTATGAATATTAAGAAAAGATATGGCCCAAATATAGATCCCTGTGGTACTCCAGCATTGATATTCCTCCAATTTGAGAAGTAACCATCAAGTTTTACTCTTTGTTTCCTTCGGACAAATAACTGCTGAACCAATTAAGAAGATTATCAAAGATACCATATTTCATTAGTTTAAAAATCAAACCTTTATGCCATACCCTATCAATGGCTTTAGTAATATCACAGAATACAAATCTTATGTCCTTGCCATTATCTAGGTTTTTCATTATAGTATCATAAATAATTAGTAGCCGATTAGTTGTAGAATCTTTTTATCTGAAGCCTGATTAATTATTAGTAAGAATATTATGATCAATGATATAATTAATAAGGTTTTTAAATATATATTTTTTCTAAGATTTTGCCAAAGCCATTTGTTACAGAAATTGGTCTATAATTTGAGGGACTCTTAATATCACCTTTACCTTTATATATGGCTGTAACATTGGCACACTTCCAGTCCCGTGGCATACAACCTAGTGAGAGAGATTTGTTAAAAAAAATTGGTTAGTGGTGTTACAAGGGACCGACAAATGGATTTTATTAACTTAGGTGACATATTGTCTGGTCCCTGCGGTTTGTCGACATTAAGGGTTTTAATCTGATCGAGAACATCTTGTTCTGAGATTACAATATTAGATAATTTATATGAGGACACTAGATTGATATTGGGTAGATTTGGTTCGTTTTCGATTCTTGATATGGAGGCAAAATAATCATTTGGCGCATTTGCTTTATCTCTTGGATGAAGATGAATGTGATTACCATCAATAATTGGGCTTGATACTTTGTTTTTATTTCCGAATTTGCTACTCTCGAGTGCCAAATAAACGTACACTTACGTTTATTAAATTTGTGAAAAAATGTTGGTGTCTACGCTTATTCAGCACCCTACGTTTAATTACATCTAAAAAAAATGTAACCCCCTACGCTAATTCGGCACCCAACACTTATTACAATTCTTAATTTATCAAATGCTTACATATAGCCTCTATTAGGGGTACAGATTTTCCGCGATCACGGAATCGCAAATCTTAAACGGCATTTACAATTTTCCGAGTTGTCAAATAAAATGCCAACTTTTGTGGTCAGATAATACATTTACATGGCTGTTAACAAAAGAAAAATGTTGTGACTGAAATTTCAAGGTACAGGGCATTCAAAATGGTAATGTTTTATATGACAATTGTAGTCCACTTTAAATATGTATTTCTCCCATTCCACACCCTGTTATTTTTTTTATTGGACAAAAACATTAATTTGATGGGTCCTGCAGTGAACCTATATTACCCGGTAATGGAAATTGCAGTGGCGTATTTGGGGTGGGGGGCACTTGTGTAGTGGGATATGACACAGAAACCTTTTTTAAGTTATTAATAAGCGAAAAGGTAAAAATTTCCCGTGATTTGGGGGGGGCATGGCCCCCTGCCCCCCACACCCCCCGGGCTATGCCACTGGGAAATAGTCCTATTAGGCTGACATTTGCTAGGGTGTTCTTTCATAAGCTACGGGCATTTTTTTAAAGTTTGCATTATTACCTGATATTATTTATTTAGGCTTGACCGCTAGCTGATGGACGGCAAATCAAATATTCAAATACATTTACATCAGGTGGCCCTTGTGTTATTGCAAATTCATTATGGGAGGGGGAGAGGGAGGGAGTCGTTAAAAATTGAGGTAAAAGCCAATGTCTGATACTGCATTACGCTAATGTTGAATAGTCCTTTGTTGATCTTTGTGTCAAATAACAATACGTAACGCAAAATCTTGCAGTTTCAATACCCCTCTCCCCTTGTAACGTTTTGTGACCGTGTCATATTTTACTTTGGGGTCTTTAGTAATACATATATGTTAAAACAAAATGGCAACGACTGGTTGCATTTTACTTTATGAATTAACATTACATTGCACAATAACCACCACCACAACCCCACCCCCAAATTATGTTTTGTCACATCCCATAATTCCCACTCTCCTTGGTGCACGTTGCGTAGTTCTCGAATGACCACATTATTCAATCGTAAATAATAAAGAAGTAACATACCGCTGGTCGGTAAATGTTATATTTGACCGGATCAACTTTAATTAAGTTTCAATATCTATAATACGCAATCTAATATCTCCCAGCAGAACTATTACATTGTAACAGTGTTCAAACTCGCACGTGCTGTTCGTCACATGGTGTGACATCGGGTACGGCCATTACTTCAAAGTGAGTGAGTAGCACATTTAAATTAAAGGTGTTTTTTTTTTCATTTAATTTACAACTACTGTAGTAACGTTTTTTGTTTGTTTTTTAATTACAAAAACCATACCAAAAATTATTTTAAATAATAATAATAATAAAATATTTGGAGAAAAAAAGTACGAAACATGTACACACCTTTTTACAAAATAAGATCGTCTGCTTAAAATAGCACAGCAAATGATAGTGCAGGGTGCACAATAAGTCAATACTTTACTTTCTACGTCCGTTCGGACTATGTAAATAGCGGATTGGACGTGTTGCGATAGATCCCAAATATGTGTTAACGCAAATGGATAAATTAAAACAAAAAGTTGTATTCTTCCACCAAAACTGTATTATATCAGACAATGTAGGCATTATTACTAAAAACTACGACACAACAGACTGTATTAAAACAGGATAAAACTAATTTGCATATCCAGGTCAGACTTGTTCATCACGTGTTCGTAATAGAAAAATATACAATTAGCTAAATTTAGAAAAAAAATTATGAGTTCAAGTATCCGCGATAAGGGCAACTTTGGGAATCTTTATTGGGAAACTGTTGGGTCGTAATTGGGAAAAGGTTTGATATTGGATTTGGAATTTACGTTAGGGGAATGGGGCCGATGAACGGCCCCAAAATGTATGGTAGATTATACCCATCCGATAGGTACCTAAAGGGGGGGTCAGTGGGGCAAAGAAAACGGCCGAAGTGATCGGGTTGACATTACGGAAACCGAAAACGGCCGAAGTGATTCTCATTTAAAAAAAAAAAAAAAACCCAAAAAAAAAAAAAAAAAAAAAGACTGAAAAAATAATTTCCACAATTTCTCTGACGACGGAAATCCGTCTCATGACGGACAGTTAACAGCCATGCATTTATTTATTTATTAATATACATACATTGTTTTTTTGCTTACTTGATCATTTGAACCATTAAGACACAACAAAGTATATTACTCTACGACAAAATGTAAACACACGTTTCCGAACATTGTTGTCCGCCATTTTGTTTTTTTCGCTCAGCTCAGTTCGGTTTTATTCGGTTGGGTAAATTCCTAGGATGCGTTCGATTGAGTGCTCGCTGTAAATCGATGCAACAGTTCATGCAAGCACTTTATATAAATTAATCAATTACACTTCAACACTTCATCTTTTCACCAAACACTGAAGACTGGGGTATCAATTTCTTAAAGGTAAATATGACTTTTTGTTAAGCTATGTATACTAGAGTAGATAAAGTACAGTTCCTTTAGGATAAGTGGAACTGGCCCAAACTTTATCTACATTCTTTCCTCTTTTTATATATATTTTTTTACATTACAAATTCCACTCAACCTTTTTATTTTCACTTGCAAATAGAGTTTATTAGAAATTTGCAAGAAAAATTAGGCAGAGTTACATCCCCTAACCGCGTTCCAGTTCCGGCGCATTCCGCTAACAGCTGGCATGGCCGATGACCACAGTTGTTTGTGAATCTGCAGCTGAGATTTATGCATGCCAGCCCCTGGCATCATAAGTGTCCCACCTATGCTTTAAAAATAAAGAATGATACAGGTCAAAATTAAGTTGGATGAAATTACGTTTTGTTATAATCTATTTTTAGAGGGGATATTTCCATTTCAATGTCACAGACGTTGGTATACCACGTGACCGTTATCATTTTGGTTCGGTTTGTTTTCTCGTGCACGGTTCGCGCAATCAACATCCGATTTGTTGTTGTTCATTTGTGAGATTTTTCTTCACAGTTCGTGAACATTTTCAGTAACAATAAAGTTCAGACAAGTAAGTGTCTCAATACAAAATGTTGCAAACCCTTAAAACCAATAATTTTGCTAAGTCTTACGATATCTAGAGAGGGGATACAACCAGGACAGAACAGTTGGAACATGTCCAGGAGAGGTGAAAGGAACGCACCCCAAGTCTGTGAAATTTGTCGTGACGTAGGCATTGTTGTGCTTCAAGCGACATCTACCGGTGACATCAGAATACTAACTTTCAAAATTATTTCAAGCAATTGGGACATGGAGATTCCCATGGTATTTATCAATATAAAACATGGTTTTTTCACTCCATTTGATAAAAACGTGATCTAAGTGTGCTACAAGTTTGTAGATTAACCAAATTATAATTTATTTTCGCTGGATGGAACTAGGGTGTGCGGCTTTAACCAAGCTATTTCATATTACCAGTTTGCATTATTTTATTTATGTCCACATGTCTTACTTTACATCAAAACATGACATTAAAAATTTTTTTATAAAAAAAATGAATAAATGCTTTACATAATATGATAATAACAGTCTATCTCTCTATGTTAAGGCCAAAAAAAAAGAAGAAGTTTGTTTCAGGTAACATGGCCAAAAAAAGTAGGGTAGGTAGGTAGGATTTCTTTCTTCTTTTTTTTAGTTCAAAGAAAGGTTACCCTACCTTAAATGTGTTTGCCAGAGAAAAACTCAGTCTCAAGATGAAAGACATGAAGGCAAGCTGTCTGAAAAATCTTAGTTTACTCTTTGCAGCCAGAGAGAAATAAAAACAATCTCACTGTCAATGTCAGTTTTAAGTTTCACATGCCATTTTCAAAAGACAGGAAAACAAAAAAAGTTCAAACTATTCCTTTCACCAATAAAAGTCAGTAGATGACTGCACAAAAACTTCACAGCTTTGTCCAGTTTTGTCAGAGGATGACTGCACAAATTTGTCCAAGTTGGTCAATAGATGTTTGCACAAAAAGTTCTGATTTAATAAGTCAGTAGATGACTGCACAAAAAATTCACAGATTTGTCCAAGTTGTATTGGAAATAACAAAACAATACTAAGTTTGTGTGCAATTTACAAATCAATCGGCTTAGAAATGAATAACTTGTGTAGTAAATTTCATAGTAATAAAAAAGGCGTTCCTAACCCGAGTACTTTAATGTTTATTAGCCTATTGAACGGACCCATGCTAAAATCACTAAAATTAATTTATTCCCAATTAACTGAAACACTGAAATAAATGTGAACTGTTTTAATGTTAGCGGTTATTCTTGAATATTCCGTTTATTTAATTATTACCCATGCTCAGCAGTTGATAGGCCGGCCTATCTACATCACTGGCGTAGGAAGCGCCATCGATGGTTTATATATTAATTTTATACGTGTGTGTACCCACCCACCCCACTTTCTGATATCTTCCTACAAGCTACACCCGTGTATATTAACAAATTCTGGGTACTAGGCCTAAGCAGTAGCCAACAACGAAAATTGTACCAAGTCTTCTTCAAATGACCTTCACTTTTGCATGTGGAAAAAACGTGATGACTTGTAGTCTGTGCATGTGGTATCGAGAAATCCTTTGTTGTTTTGTTGAGATCGCACGTTGTTTTTGGAAAATAAACCTACATTGTATGAGATGACTGGAGTTACGATAATACGATATATTTTCCTCTATAGGCCTACAGTATTTAGCAGTTTGTAATAAAACTATTAAAAGCCGTTTAATCGCCACACACGTTACCGTATTGTCATACGATCTCGTGTGTCACCAATTACTGTGGTACCTAATAAGAGCACGTGTTATTAACAGTGTTCTACACACGGTTTTATAACTTACTCTTCTTTGGCTAGTGGACAAACACAATTTACTAGCCAAGCTTAAAATGTTACTCGCCACAGTGCGACACTGCTCATTTTGTATCATTTATGAATGTGTTATAAGTATCTGGATTGTTTTCGCCAAATTACTAAAATCAACGATGAGTTCCGAATTGTACCGACAATTAATACGAAATTCACAGTGATCAATCGGACAACTTCGTAAATAGTGAAATGTTCCGACTGCACAATGATGTCAACAAATTTCATTTGTTTTCGCTGCTAGGACTCTGAACGCACATGGCAAATAATTTAATACTTACACTTTACAGAATTTTGTAGGTATGTATTATGGAAATACCAGTACCCCCGGCCCGTAATCATATCCCTAACCCTGACCCTAACCCTAAAATTTATAAAAAAATAAAAAACAATAATGAAATTATTTATCATTGTTTGTAGATCCTCAGACCGGGGCGTGCACCAACTTAATAGAGAACACCTGGTGGTGTATCAAATGGCAACTACCCAAAACCCACACAAGATGGACTTCGTTCGACTTACACCTGACTGAGTACATGTATCGGTGTTTGAGGAGGAAAGAAGAAAACCTGTTTGAGACCTTTCTCGCCGACATAGGTCGTCTGTACCCTTGTTAAGGTTAGTGTTTTAGATAATAGTGTAGTATTCCAAAATGGCCGCTGGTAAGGACTAACGGTATTCGCCGGTTATTGTACATTCCTCAAATTTATTATATACATCAGTACATGATAGTATTCCTTTTTTATTGCTATATTGAGGTAAAGTATAGTTTGTGTTCCGACAGTTTAAAAAAGAAACATCAACAGTTTGATTGTTGTAAATTGAACTGGGGAAAATACGGTACTCTTGCCCAAATCATTTATTTTGTTTGGCCTAAAGACAAAACCATGAAAAACAACTTCAGGCTAAATATTTATTTAAACTACCTGGAAAGTTGATACTATTTTAATATTAAATAGCACTGTAGTGGGGGTATTATGGCAAATCAAACCATGCATATTAATACCAGACATTGGCTTTTTTGGTATAAGGGAAATATTCCAAGAATGTGGAGTATCAAGTAGCAATTTCAATTTGTAATCAACAATTGACGTGCAATATTTAATTCCATACCTCCGCATCTTGGGCAACTTCCATCCGCCTCCAGGGATCCGCTAACTGAGCCAGCGGCATTGTCGGATTGAAGAGAGGAATCTTGAACGAATTTAACAGAAATTGTCAATGTTCTAAGTAATGTTTCGACCCTAAAGCCGACCAAGATGGCGGCTGTTTCAGGAAGAGGCTGGGGAATCCACTTCCTGTGATGTAAGAAAAGCCCACACAAATATTTTTCCGGGAACCACCGCGACATTGTCGGAAGACATCGGCAGGTTACGTTATTTCTAAACCTTTACCGTAGCCGTGGGCGTAGTGTGCAAAGATCCATGTAATACATTTTTTATTCTTAGTTTTTTTTTTTAAATTAAACAAAATGTTATATAATTTTATTATAGGCCTACCAAAATAATTATATTATATAGTACCAAATTACTAGCTGTCATTGAAATGATTGACAGAGAATAGACTAGTCCATCCTATCCTTTAAGCGTTTTTTGTTAATAATTTCAGTTTGGTTTGATGTAAGAAGAAAAGTAAAAGTAAGTGTTTTTGACACACATACACACACACCCTCCCCCCCAAAAAAAAAAAAAAAAAAAAAAAAGAATAATAATAATAAAAAATAAAAATAAATAAATAAAATAAAAAATTAATAATAAATAAATAAATAAATAAAATAACCCACTATTTTTGTGTGTAAGTTACAAAACAATCGGCTCAGAAATAAATAATTTGTAGTAAATTCCATAGCATGAAAAAAAGGTGTTCCTGTGGGACGGACTTAGCGCGTGCAGACAATAAGTGCGCAGGGTGTGAGCAATATTTCTTACACACCCATTGGTGAGAACACCATGCGTAATTTTACGTGTACGTGTATTAATAATTTCAAAACATACGACTGGCTACTCCTAGGTGATGACTAGGTCACCAATGCCATACGTCCAATAAAAAACAACAGCACGGTGGAAATCTATTACACTGTGATGTATAGTTAACCTGGCAATCATGCGTCTGTGAAACGTAAGCCAGCTACAGGTGCAAAGGGTTGTGAATATCTTTTAGTCGATAAAGATGTTAAAATTCCTCTCTCCACTGTCTGTCTGTCTGTCTCTCTCTCCCCCCCCCCCCCTCTCTCTTTAGATGGGTCAGGTCATGCTCCACAGGAAAATACATTGAAAAATTTAAATGTTCTAGGGGTGTTTTGACCCCACCCCCTCAGCATATATTTTAGAATTTTATAAACAAGCTAGAAAGGCTCACCTATTTTATCAGTTTGGTGAAAGACAGAAAATGAGGCCGAATTTTCTGCAATACACTTCAGTGTATAAGCAGAAATTTTCACTGAACCACCAGACAAATCTACTTGTCCGCTAATACTTTCACTGTCCAAATAAATTTTTAATTTTATTCAAGTGCAATGACATTAGTTTTGATTGCTCAAAATGAAACAGCATTGAACATTTTCACTTGTCCCCTGGACAACCAGTGAGGTACATTTTGCTTGTCCAAGCAGATTTTCACTTGTCAGGACAAACGGACATGGGCTTATTTAGAACACTGTATTTTCACACCTAGGGTCTTTGCAGTGTTACTGGGGTGAATAGATTCATCCACACCAACTTAATTCTGTTCCCAAGAACCAAAGTGTGCAGTCTCAAATGTAATCAGTTCTGAACAAACACAAATGGCCCTAAAAATCAAACGGAACAATCTGGTGGACCACCCCCACCCAAAAAAAAAAATCCCCAAGAAAAACTAATAAAATAACACACACACCCCCCCCCCCCCCACCATTTGGCATAAATAGTATTTTTTTTTATTTTAAACAATTTAAAAAGGAAAGGAATATATAGCACCTCAGTACATTTTAAACTATGGCTATTTGGGGTCTAAAATATGGTTATTTTAACACTTGGTCAATACAGACGGAGTAAGAAAGGAAACCTTCTGCCACGATTTAGGCATGAGGATTATTCTGAGGCAGAACAGTCAATACCATGTCTTTCAATATACCAGTTGAGAGGAGCACTGGCTGAGATAGAACCTCTAGCGAGGTGGTGTACAGGGGCCTACAGACTCCCAACCCAACCAAGTACCATTTTCATTTAGAAGTACGTTACTTTTTGTCCATCTAAAATGACTCAATATTTATTGCATGCCAACTTCTTTTAGGTTATATATGATCTT
Source organism: Gigantopelta aegis (assembly GCF_016097555.1). NCBI lineage: Eukaryota > Metazoa > Mollusca > Gastropoda > Neomphalida > Peltospiridae > Gigantopelta > Gigantopelta aegis. The sequence continues at coordinate 28,793,506 of NC_054702.1, forward strand.
GGATAACAAGTTACCTGACAAACAGTAGTTAACTGACCAGAATATATCACCCCACCCCACCCCACCCTCCATTTACAAAACTAATTAGTAACCGTTAACCCCTTTCACTTGCTGGCATTTTCCACCACTCACCTATAAAAATAAAGTGTAATACAATACAAAACAGAGTTGTTAAAAGTTTTTATTTCCACAGTTTAGGAAATATTGATATATATATATATATATATCTTTATGTATGCATATAATACAAATGTACATGAATATACAAACAAGTATGACAACAATACAACTAGGCCCCATAATGAAAGGTTGTTTATTTTATCACAATTACTTGAATCAACAATACAACTAGGCCCCATAATGAAAGGTTGTTTATTTTATCACAATTACTTGAATCAACAATGTCATGTTGGGAAGTTGAGGTATGATGTGTCTTAAAACAATAAATAACTGCTTTTCAACTATGACACCAAAACCCACTGTAATTAAAAAATGTATGTTAGAATTTTAAAAACAATTGTTTTTAATCTTTAGTGAAATATCTGTCACTTTACAGTAGATTTTGTATTGAAAGGGGAAAAAGATTCTCTTTTTTTTAATGAAGTTTTAACCACACTTAATATGTTCAGTTATTAATAATAATATTAAACAAGAATTCTGTATAATTATGTATCGACCATCATAAACTGATACAGTTAATGTAAAAATAAATTGTGATTTACCATTAATGATTAATCTAGTTGTCTGAAAAGGAAAACAAACATTAACATGTACTGAAATGAACATACAGAGATGCAACTATAAACCAAGTTTTACTGATTTAAGACATAGTCAGTGGGAAATGGAGCTAAATATCGAAACTTAGTTTTGGAGATAAACGTAAACGTTGTTGCCATTGGAAAAGTAATACCGGGGTACCTTTATCTCACCTTTTGACCGTGTCAAAGTGAGACACAAATACCAAAATAATTAGTTGATTATTACATTGTCATGTTGGCTGTTGAATTGGAAATATATTTTACAACATCAAACATACCAATTATGTTGAAATATATAAAAATGATGTTTTCAAAATGATATAAATTTTTTGGCGAGAAAAGAATAGAATAGAATAGATGTTTAATGACACCCCAGCACAAAAAATACATCAGCTATTAGGTGTTTTTATGGCAAGAGTTTTTAAGTTATACTTTTTCATTCATTCAACTTATTTTCGTGCTTATATCCAATTAAGCTGTCCTGGGCACAGATCTTAGCTATCTGGACTGTCTGTCCAGGACAGTGGGTTAGTAATTGTTAGTGACAGAGAAGTCAGTCTTGTGGTCTTACACCTACCCACTGAGTCCTGAAAACTCATTCTGGGCTGAAGCCGGTACTGGGTTGCAAACCCATTACCTACCAACCTTATATCCGATGACTTAACCACGACACCACTGAGGCCGGTTATTATATTATTAGACAATGTAAACGTATCAGAGGTTGAAGGTCACTTGGGCCGGAAAATGCCAAAAATCCATACAGATTATACTTTTAAATTTCCTTTTACATAATCCAGACATTTAACTGGCACAGTGGCTTGATATTGGTAAGAGGTTCTACACAGTTACTCAGGTATGTGAGGATAATTACACAATCGAAACAGTAATAATAATAATGTCAATTTATCCAGTGTTTATGAAAATGATGGTCTACCTTTTTTCAGTTATATTAAAATAATAAAAAATAAAAGTTCACGCCAAGAATGTTAAAGGCTTTTGTCATACAACATTCAGAAACATTACAAATGGTTTTCACCTTATTTCTATTCCTGCTTGTCCTAAATATAATTTTCACCTACAACGATATGTGTAGCTTTATCTTACTAACTTACATGCATACAAGTGAGTTTTGTCTTCTCTTGAAGATGTTTATGTTTTTACTAATGAAACCGATTTAATCAATCTTTACCTTATAGCAGTTATAGCAGAAACTATTTTTGAGTTTACACGACAGGAATGAGTAATATACTCTAAGATCAATTTTTATATTTAGTGAATCCGAATCATGTAATTGTCTTTTTAACAAACATACCAGCTGTGGTTATTTTATTAATACTGAACACTGGCATATCTGATAACTTATAAACAGCCTGTTAAAATTTATGCACTACATTCTTAACATCTACCACCGATAAAAATAGAAGAAAAACAAACAAAGGATTTTTGTTTTGTAAACATTCAAACTCTAGGCATTTTAATGCCATAATACTGAAAGTTAGTAGTCCCTGTAATTGTACAACCTTGCATAGTACATCAAATTCTAAAAACTGTATATGAAGCATCTACAATTTACAGAATTTTTTTTTTTTTACTGAACACTATTTCAGAAACATATATAATGTAAAAGAAAAAGAGAGTTTTACTTTTTTTAAAATCCCAGCTGCGACCATTTTAATAATAATGAATACTTGTATCCTAGCATTTAGCATTACAACAGCTTGTAAAGTGTTCTATGCACTATATAGCATCTACCACTAACCAAAAAAGAGAAAAAAGTACCAGTTAAAACAATTAACTTGTGTGGGTTTTTTTTACATCAACTATGATGAACCGACTTTGAATGGTACTGTTGTGGTAATATTTACATAAATATAAAACAAGGTAACAGTCTCAAGGTTGAGATAAATTAATATATATATTTCAATTTCATAATTTATAATCAAACATTTTATTAGAATTATAATCTGCCAGTGGCTTGTGTTTTTCTGGATAAAAATGGTTTAATCAATCATTTATCAAAAGATTATTTTTTACTTTTTGTTTATTGTTTGGATAATAGGTGATTTTTAAAAAAACACTAACAAATATTAAGGAAAAAAGTTGCAGAACTATATATATAATAATATACTACTCAAAAGAATTTAAGGGTCAGACGATATTTTCGATATTATTTTCTGAATGTCAATTATATTAGCTAGACCATAATGTCACGCATGGTATTGTTCCATTTTGACGAAAGTGGGTCTAAGCAACCCATAAATGAATTAAAATCCACTGTCATTGACACTGTCGACTAGTTCTAATGGCGAAAACATGCTTACATTTGCACGTAAATTAGGGCGAAAGCGAAAGGTCTGCAGAGTGCCTATAACTTGCTTTTTCACAAAGCGCTTCATTTGCACGCTTTGCACGTGTATTCCATGTTCCCAATTCGACAATGGTACGACGTCAACTGACTATCGAAGATCGAGGAAGGGCTATTGCTTGGCTTCAGGATGGCAATACGCAAAGAAATGTTGCTCTGAGACTTGGTGTCAGTCAGAGTGTTGTTGGCCGACTGTGGCAACGGTACCAAGCAACGAATTCTGTTCAAAATCGTCCACGTTCGGGAAGACCCCGAAGCACTACAAATAGAGAGGACCGCTACATCACCAATATGGCTCTACGTCAACGCACAACCACTGCACGCCGATTACGTGACAATCTGCGGACTGCGACTGGAACTCGAGTGTCTGATCAAACCATACGCAATCGTCTGAGAGCCAATAATCTACGCTGCCGTCGCCAGGCTGTTCGACCACCACTCCTACCACGTCACAGAACGGCCAGACGTCACTGGTGCACACTTCATCTGCGGTGGCAACGTGTTCAGTGGGGTCGAGTGATGTTCACTGATGAGTCCAGGTTTAGTCTCCAGTTCAACGACGGTCGGGTTCGTGTCTACAGACGTCCTGGGGAGCGCTTCGCTGACGTTAACGTTAGACAACGTCACCGGTTCGGTGGTGGCAGCGTCATGGTGTGGGGCAGCATCTCTATCCACCACAGGACCCCCCTCTATGTGGTGGATGACAATCTGAATGGAATCCGCTATCTGAATGAGATTATCCAGCCGTTGGTTCTCCCAGACCTTCAGCAGATTGGCGGCGGGGCAGTTCTGCAGGATGACAATGCCAGACCCCACCGCGCCAGGGTGGTAACGGACTTTCTCAGACAACAAGGTATCGCCAGGATGGATTGGCCAGCATATTCGCCTGACTTGGCCCCAATAGAGCACGCCTGGGACGAATTAGGCAGGAGAGTTCGGGATAACCATGCCCCTCCGGCCAACCTTCATGATCTGGGTCAACTTCTTATGGCAGAGTGGCAGGCCATTCCCCAAGAGTTCTTCAGACGTCTGATCAACAGCATGAGGCAACGATGTGTCGAGTGTATTCGTGCCAGGGGTGGATTCACACACTATTAAACGAATGTTCTAATGTGTAAAATCCATGTTTGACAACCCTCAACTTTGACAGCATGTCATGTGACTTTCTTGTATACAGTGACGTTTATTTGTGTGTTTTTTGTAAATATGGAACAATAAATAAATTTTTTGGTGTAGTTTACATCATCAATCTAATACACTCTGAAACTTATTTGGTTATAAATTTTTGACCCTTAAATTCTTTTGAGTAGTATACAACACAACTTTGAGAATGTTACTTTAAGATCACAAAACAATTTAAGAAAGACAACTGCCACACATGGAAACTCAAATGAATGATACACATACATCAAGTCTTGAGTGAACAAAAACCCAAAAGAAAATCATGTGACAGAAAAATATTGAACAACAATAGAAATGGAAAATATTAATTTAATTTTCTTTAAATTATTTTTTGGTTTGAATCCCGCTAAATTTTGTGTCTGTTGAAATTATCAGTGTCATGTGGACATTTCAGGCCCATTCTGACAGGCTATTTACCGAACACTGAACATTGAAACATTCACATGTCTTTTATTTTTTTAGTACCCGGTATACTTAACCTGACCACACTATCAAAGAATAAACAAATTTGCTAGTGGTGACATGTTGCAATAATAAATAATCTCCAAAAACATAATATATACAAGCACATTTCTGACTTGACTAGATCACATATTGTTAGTATAATAATTATGAAAATTAGAGATTTCTCACAACAGTCATGGGGTACATAAAATTAAAATGGAGATCTACATTCATTAATTTCAACTTATTTTCGTGCTTATATCAAATTCAGGTTCAAGCACGCTGTCATGGGCATACCTTGGCTATCTGTTCCCGACAGTGGGTTAGTGGTTAGTTGTTAATGGTTAGTGACAGAGAAGTCGGTGTAGTGGTCTTACACCTACCCATTGAGTTGTTAAAACTCGCTCTGGATGTGAATCGGTACTGGGCTGGTGAAGATGTTCAAGTGAAAAACGATTGATAAAAACAAAGAACACACAGTTTAACAAGTGCTGATATGAAAGAACAATGGTGACAATTGCTGTGGATCTGAAAAATAATAATATGCATATAATATTTGCTTTGTGTGATAAGCGTTTAACAAATGTAGTGACAGTGAATATTTGTCACAATTACTTCTCAAAGGAATATTTAATGACACCTCAGCACATTTTAAACTATAGCTATTTTTAAATTATTATTTTAACATTTGGTTCAGAGGGAAAGAAATACAGACAGACAGACAGACAGAAAAATCCCCCAGAGAGACAGAGACAGAGATATTTAAGTTTTATTTAATGACCCCACCAGAGAACATTGATGTATTAATCAGCTCTATTGGATGTCAAACATTTGGTAATTTTGATATATAGTCTTAGAGAGGAAATCCACTACCTTTTTCCATTAGTAGCAAGGATCTTTTATATGCAACTCCCACAGACAGGATAGCACATACCATGGCCATTGGTATACCAGTTGTGGTGCAGTGGTTGAAACGAGAAATAGTAAGCACTTTACCACTGGGCTACATCACACCAGCCAAAAAGAGAGAGAGAGAGAGAGAGAGAGAGAGAGAGAGAGAGAGAGGGGGAGGGAGGGAGGAAGGATACCTGCTGCCAACAGACCGGCTAATCTTACCATAATCTTATATTAATTTTTCAACTGATGCTATTGATAAAAACATGCTGAGGAGCCATAAAACAAAACATTTCTTTTGTCTCATTCATTTGCTGTATACGTGTGCATGTTATTCAGAAATGAAATTATAAGTGATGATTGAATGGTGTAGAAAATATATTATAAAAACCTTTCAAAAAGATATGTACAAGAGGATAATAAAGTGACAGTGATAGTGTGGTAACTTGGGATAAATTCTGCCAAAAACTCCAGAAGATTTATGAAGAAAGTTAAAAGAACATTTTACAAATACGTTAAGCAAGTTTACTAAATGTAATTGAAAATTATTTCAAGAGGTACATACATGTAAGCTTGATAACTGGCAGACAAAAGTTTTTTTCAATGAAACAAAGGGGAATTAAGTACATGTCAATTAGTAAAAAAAAAATATCATGAAACAAAAAACCCAAATACAAAAGTATATTAATAAGTACATATAAATGAGTAAAAATGGCATTTTATTACCACTTTTTTAGCACTGAAATATTAGGCCTATTCAGAATGAAAGCAATTTATAATGACATCGTATCAGTGAACTGATGAACCATTATAACCATCCATTGGCAAATAAATGACAGACTGCTTTTCTTTGTTAGTTGAATATATAATGTATTGATATCTTTGTTTGCCATCAGGATAATATTAATAATAATAATAAATGCAATTTAAACTTGGGCAATTTGCTTTTCAAATTTGCAGGGGTACATGATACTCTATAATCTTAGTTAATTTAAACATGTTTAGTAATTTAAACGGATATACAAAACTAATAAAATTAAGTAAATACTATATTAGACTATATTAGTTTAAATCTGGTGCAATATTAATTTTAACATATCAAGATTACTCAACATTAATATTATAATCAAATCATTTTATGACGGAATGCAACACTATTATTTTTTATTACTTTGTGACTATACCAAGTACACTTAGTCTAGCTTAAAATATTAACTACATATCAGTGTTCAACAAGTAAAGTTATTCAGACAACTGTAAAATGAAATAGTAAACTGTTAATAAAAAATCTAAAATGTTCTGTCAAAAAGTATGTAAAGGTCACCAAAATATAAGTAGGCCTACTAAATGCGCTTTCAAATGATAATCAGAATGTGTTCACATCAATTCCTCAAAGCCTGTAGAATATTATGACCAATGGATGAATATTAACAGAGGGATTGGTGAATAAAATATAACAAAGAATTGAATATAAACATTCTTTTGTCTCAACCCATGCACCAAAAAAGAACCGAGTACCACCAGTAAGCAACAATTTAACTTTTCTGAGAAAGTCGGTCATTAGAAACCTTACACCAGTAACAAAAAATATTTCTCATCACCGCCTGCTTCAATTAAAAACACAAAAAATTCTAATAACATAATATACTGATCGAATGAAATGAGGAAACATGGAACTGTAGACCAAATTTAGTTTACTACTAGTACAATATTTCATTTCAACTTATTTTCGTGCTTATATCCAATTAAGGTTCAAGCATGCAGTCCTGGACATGCACCTCAGCCATCTGGGTTGTCTGTCCAGGACAGTGGGTTAGTTGTTGATTGTTAGTGGTTAGTGAGAGAGAAGGGTGTAGACTAGTGGCCTTACACCTACCCATCGAGTCATTAAAACTTGCTGTGGGTGAGAGCTGGTACCGGGCTGCGAACCCTGTACCTACCAGCCTTATGTTCAGTGGCTTAACCACAACACCACTGAGACTTGGGGGGCAACTGCCCTCCTAGTCCTTGAGCAAAACCTTGAAATTCTGGCAAAAATGATGCAGATATTCTGGCAAAATGTGCTAACCCGAGACCTTTTTACCATGTATTTCAATCATTCTATCCTCAAAATTAGTTGTAATCTAGGTAAAAATGTGTAGTGATTTGTTTGCAGCCTTCTATAACTGTTTGGTAGCAATGCTAATACGAATAAATGTTGTTATCCAGATTCAGCCTGCCCCCCTACAAAAATGGGAGCCTGTATGCCCATGAGAGTAATGTCTGTATTTCATACAAAGCTGTTCTATGGAACTGAATGTCAGTACTGTCAAACAAACTACCTGTAGGCTAACACTGTCAACTTCTGACACTGCAGACTGAGGGTTTTCGTTGCACTCACTATTTGCTGCTACTATTTGTGTGATTTCTTATTTCATTCCATCAGTATAATAATGAAAAAGTAAATAAATAATGATGATGATAATACCAAAACAAATGCAGTGAAACCGGACTCGTCTCGAATTTTCTAAATTCAATAACGTGACCCTCTAAACACTGGATCCCGTCTAAATGAGATAAATATTATGTACCTGGTGTGATCCAATTTAGACCGGTTTCATTGTATTGTTTGATATCCACTTGGATATCAACATACCTAACCAAGTCACGTACATTAAGAGATAGATGTAATTTGCATCATCAAGGAACATTCAGTGTTTATAACAAATAATTTTCCAAGCTTAAGGTGTGATTTTATACTTCAAGCAATGAATGAATGAATGAATGACATTCCAGCACAAAAATAAACATCAGCTATTGGGTCTCAAGCTATCAAGATAATATATTGGATAATGCCACTGATTTGGGAGTGAGGCACATGCACCCCACCCCTCTGATTTGGGAAACTTACTTTATTTCATAATACCACAGAATGCACCACTTCAATCAATGCATTAGAAAATCTGCCTTTTTCCACCTAATGTTTGATAGATTGTAGGATAAAAGTAATAACTAGTTAATGACATAGAATATCGGCTTTATACTATTCAGGCTGAATGGAAAATTACGCTCGGCAAACCTTGCAGAATTTCCCATTCTTACTTTTACAGGATAAAGCCGATATTCTATGTCATTAACTAGTTATTCTCTATAAAACAGTGAGAACAAATTAATAAAATTGTTCCAAGTTCAGGTTTGTAAAAAAAAAGTCCCAACGTTTAATTTATAAACATGAAATGATGCTAGAGTTTTTATGTTGGTATGCTAGGAACAGTGCCGGCATAATTTAAAGACGCTTCTAATCATTGTGTCCAACAAATTCTTTCTTAGTATCTGCTTCACATAATAATGCTGAAGTAAACTGACCGTGAGTAAAAGCTCAACTACATTAGATCGACAGATGTAAAAAGTACCCTTGTGTGCCAACATAAACTTTGACATTAGAGTTAATATTATGCCCATTCAAATGCTGAGTAATATATGTTTGGCAGTACTGACAAATGATGTGACAACAACAATTTACTCTACAGCACATTCCTTTAAAATGGCACCAGGCAAATTTTGGCAGTCAGTGTGGAAGAGCTGTGTTGCTACTAGTTCATTGTAGCAATCATTTTAAAATAAACACCACAAACATAAAAACCAGCAGATTGTTTATAAAACTGAAGTGGGTCAAGATATTGGGGTATCAAATCTAGAGATTCTGTTATGCATCAGACATAAGATCAATGTCTTACCTTTCATGTATACATCACATGACTGTGACATTGACATATACGTATGCACATGTGACTATTAATTTATATTGCTTTATTCATGATGACCCTGTATAATACATGATTTCCGTCTAACTGAACTCAATTAACACTGTCTGGAATTGCTATCAACAGATCTGACATAATCCAGTATAAGCTGGATATTTTGTCCACTCAGTTCATGCAGTCGTAGTCATAATTCATCCTCTGCAGTAAATACTAAAGCTCTTAATTATGAGTGATATATACCTAAAAATTAAGAAATTAATAATACAATATGCAAATTTTACTTCTGAAATTCCCCAGTATGTTTTTTCTTTAATTTTTATATCAATCAATCAATCAATCAATCATTTAATTCGTGCTAACATCCACTGAAAGTTCAAGCACTCATTTTTATATGTACCGGCATAATACATGTATTGATGGTTGATATTTTAATGATGACTACAATTATCTACACAATGTCACCTGGACATAAGATGACACAGGTTTATGTCAGATGTACTAATGGAAACTCCAGGTAGTTGATGCAACTTCAGTCAGACTGATAGCCTCTGAGACGGAGACCTAAACCCTGAGAAACTTTCCGATGTGTGCAGCAACTAACGATTTTCCCATGCTTCATGTGGGTATAAAAAGTGAATTTGTTTTGTTTTAAAACACCACCAGGGCACATTAATTAATGGCTATTATATGTCAAACATTTAGTAATTATGATATGAAGGTCCTCGAGGAAACCAGCTACACATTTTCAATTAGCAGCAAGGGATCTGTTATACACACAGACAGGACGGCATATACTACCATGGCCTTTGAAATACCAGCCATGGGAGACAGAAAAAAACAATCCCAATAGGTCTGTTGATATGGTTCGATCCTATGACCTAAGCACCCCAAAGCACTTTACAGACTGAGATAAATCCCTCCATCATGTGCGTGTGAAATTGGGTTGAGCTAGTAAATGTAATAATAATAAAAATATCTAATTGCAAAACTTGTGTCCTTTTCCATATACGGAAAAGAAATAATCTGTTTCTTGGTTTTATCCATCAATAAAAATACAACTATTATATCACAGAGAATTGTCTTTAAAAAGTTTCACAATGATGTAATAATAATGAGAATTATTACTTCATTATTACAGTGGGACCTGCCTAATCTACATCACCATGGTACTTAAAGGTGCAGACCCTAGTTTCAACCTGTAAAAATGGTTAAGTTACAAACCTGTAACACATTTGTATAATTTTACAAGAAAGTGAAACACAAGTCTGTGACGTTGAAACAGTGAAATATCGTTAAACATAGACTAAAACTCGACTCCCATAACTGTTATTTCTGAAACGCACATGCATTTTGAAAAATATGAATAATACATTTTGTGGTATTAGAAACACCAGGATGACACACTTTGGTTCTACAGAAATGCATAATCTAATGTAATTTTCTTTGTGAAATAGATGCAAATTTTTTTTTAATCGTATGCCTGGCACGATGACTAGTCGCAGACGTAAAATTACGTTTTGTAAAATTAGCCCCAGACATGACTTGCAGATTCAGGCAAAACCGGCCCAGATTTTAAGATCTATTCTTTATTTACATTAGCGTTTAGGGAAATTTGGTTCATATAATTTTAAATAATTTTAGAACAAATTAATGGTCATTTCTAATGTCCTAATTTTTGTCCCAATACTTGGCCAATTATTTTGAATTTTTTTTAGAAACGTTTTGTGTGGTCTGTTCACATGTATCCAGGAAATATTTGAGACAAAATTACTCTAAAATTGTATTCAGGACTAGTTCTAAGGGATCAGAACATTTTGCCAAATTCTCTCAAAAATGCAAAACCCATAGCTATTTTCCAACAAAATATCATTTGTTACACTGTTTTCTTGAAATTAAAAATAAAATTCACCAACTGTTCTTAAAGTTTGCAATTGGTGAATCTGGCGAGTGCCAGAGATAGCCCTGGAATATTTAACTGTCAAAGTTTTTTGGGGTCAGAAAGATACCACATTTTAAAGGACTCATTTGTGACAAGGTTTGCATTTTGGTCACCATTATATATGTATAGTTATCTCCCTTGTCTGAAAAACATGGAAATCTGGCCTCAGATTACAGTTATCTTCCCATTTGGTTGTCCAAAATCCGGAAATTTGTCCAAGCAAGTAGTCTGCTGTTTGACTGTGATTATTTCATGGCAGACAGCTATGAAGTGGCAACTATTTGACTGAAGTTGACAGGGGAGAGCATATAGTTTGTAAACATGAGTAACTTGTTGACATTGAAGACTTGTTTGTGGTAATTCTGGCTCATGCAAAAATAGTGCTTTTTGTGTAAAATGGGTGTACTCTTGTTTAAACCAATATCCTGGTAGAAAGAACTGGACAACAGGGGTTGTCCTTTTCAGGATATGTGTCCCCCAGGCAGGCAAAGGTACATACAAAAATCCATGGGCCTGCTGATATTAATAAAAATGTTATAGCCACTAAGGCTATATAGAAACATATAGCGAAATTAACTGTGGTCTGAGGCCATCTGTAAATTTACCAAACATTCAGAAATATCCCAAAACAAGAACCGGTATTGCACTAAGCTAGGTTTGTTAATAAAATCCTAGCTTTACAGATGCTAATGAAACTGACATTAAAATAAATAACAACAATTTTCAGAAGAATAAAATATTCAGAGTAATAAAATATGTCCTTTTCTGAGCAGAAATCATTCTGGATATCACAATTCACAGGTTCTGGTTTACTCAAAATTTTAAACCTGCAGTAGATAGGGCCTACAATGTAGGATAAAAGTCAGATTCCCATTCCCCTCCCCACCCCACCCCTCCTCCATGTTTTATAGGATTCCGAGTTTATTCAATGTTCGGGTTAGGCAGGTTCTACTGCATACCAATTTTTAAAAAGCATACATAATAATTACAGTTTTAATATAGAAAATTTACTTCCAGTGTGATTAATCTAAAAAAAAAAGTGATGCACATGATTTTCAAACAGCTGTTATGAATAAGTTTTCATCCAACAGTTGGAGAAACCGTGGAAACGGGTTCCTATTCTTGTTCCAGTTCGTGAGCTCGTACAATGTTTTCTGTTGAAAGCAGATCGTGGAAATGTTGTGTATCATGTTGAATTGTATATCTGAAGGTCAAGTTTGACCTGAACCTCTCCAGAGTCGACCTCAAGCAATGTCAGTTTCTTGATGAGTGGACCTTTCTTATTTTTTAAACTCTCATTAAGAATGTCTTTTACTCGCACCTCAGTTCTTCCAAGGAAATCTGAAAAGCACAAAACAAATGTAATGCACTAATCAAGGTTACACATAACATAAGCTCTTCCACATCTTTTGCACTCACTAGTCTGGGTTCTGTTTTTAGCTTAAGGTTAAGTAAAAGTGGAAATATTTGGACCAGTAAGATGACTCCTACATCAGCACGTGGACAAATTCATGATTGAATTGTCTCCCCTGTAAATTATTATGTTTTTAAGTTTGATGAGTACCAATGCATCTGATTGTATTTGAAAATTAAAAAAAGTAATTTAAACAATTGTACTTATTTAAAATGGATATGACGTGCAATTATGATAAAATGTCTAAAACTGATTGAGTACAAAGCTAAATAATGAAAGAAAGAAATGTTTTATTTAACAACAGACTCAACACATTTTATTTATGGTTAAGACACATGGTTAAGGACCACACAGATTTTGAGAGCAAACCTGCTGTCACCACTACATGACCTACTCTTTCTGATTAGCAGCAAGGAATCTTTTTGCACTTCCCACAGGCAGGATAGCACAAATCATGGCCTTTGTTGAACCAGTTATGGATCACTGGTCGGTGCAAGTGGTTTACACCTACCCAATGAGCCTTACGGAGCACTCACTCAGGGTTTGGAGTCGGTATCTGGATTAAAAAATCCCATGCCTCGACTGGGATCCGAACCCAGTACCTACCAGCCTGTAGACCGATGGCCTAACCACGGCGCTGGTCAGCTAAATAATGATGACATAATGTCCTGTCGTTGAGTATAAATTAAAGTTTAACTTAAAATTTTAAATTATAATAAATACACCATTTCATGGTGTTTTTTCTAATACAATTTCTATGTCAACTCTTAATGTGTGAAAGCCATATTTTCACTCATTGCTTCACAATTCAAGAAAATATGGTTTTCACACATCACTCATTGACATAAAATCGTATTTGAAAAAAAAACACCCACGAAATAGCCTAATATATTGCTAACACCAATAGTTCTGCTTAAAACACAGCTAAATATCAACTTAAACAGTCCTTGGCTTTTGAAAAACCATGGCGAGTGAAAAATCGCACACCTCAAAAGGCTTAGGCAAGTGAAAAATTACACTCGTCAAAATGCTAAGGTGAGTGAAAACCAAGCATTATTAATTTATGGAGTAATTGGTACATGTAAATGTAGAGACATATGTAGCAAAAATTAACCAACTAATTTTATGTGGTTTGGTTCATTAGTGTAGTCTTTTCTTCTTTTCCCTTTCAGGAATGGAGTTATTAAAAAATGTCACGAGCAGTGCCATAGAAATATAATTATGACATACACTGATGCAGACATATAATTTGATACACACAATTATAGATACCTTTTGAGTGTCAGATGGTTTAATGAATGTGCAGCTAAACACGTGTAGGAATCGACTTATTTTGAATTTCATTATTATATACATCGAACATGATTAGGACAGCTAGGATGGAAAAAACTAACTGGCTCTGAGGAGGTGGTTCAATTAGAACTATACGACCCAAGCATCTCAGGTGTGCACTACCGACTGAATTAGATCCCTCATACTATTAATTTTTTTTTTTAAATAACTCGTTAAACATAGGCCTACAATTAGTTCAATTGGTAGTGTTGGTTAATTTAACAATTATGCAACCAGTCTCTCTCCCTCATCATTTTGTAACACGTCATTTGACCTACCACTACCAGTAATGAACGGCTACGATATATATGTCGTAACCGTTACATTATTGATTTAGAACGGTCCCAATGTTATTGATTAAAAACACACCAACTCCGACAAAATCTGTCATTACAAAGGATTTATTCTAAACATGGGATGCCATAATAAAGATAATCTAAAAACAATCATAATTTTAGACACCATGAGAAATGCGTAATAAGTTCCAAGAGTAAAAATAACCTGACCCCGATAGCTCTGATTGTCAATATGCCACAGAGTACTGCGCATCAAATCATGTTCCAGTCACATGGTCTGTGACTTTCTAACAAACTTTATGAAACAAACAAAAATTAAATAGTCGGCTATGATCATTGATTAGTTACTATAGTGTGTACATATATACATATATAAATAACATATCTACATTCATTAAACTTTGGTTGAAATACAAATATTTAAATGAAGTTTTATTTGATTTTTTTTTAAAGATAAAAAAGAAAAATAATAGACATAAAAAAAAACCCAAGACCTAGGCCTATTCCTACATACCTATTATCATTTATTTTCCTTCTTTTTATTATTCCGTCTACTTTCCGTCTATATTTCATTTCTTTTTTAAAGAAACTAGAATGTTACACACTTGCCATTTTCGGGACCTCACGTAACCTTTATAGGCTAACAGTTATGAACTAATCGAGACAATTTTAACGACTTCGCTGATTTCGGCAACAAGTTCATTTATGTAGGCTACAGAAGCAACTATTTAATTCAATTCCCTTTTCTCATAACTATATCAACAGTATAAATGAGTTAGCCTTACCAGACGTTGTGGTCCATAACTTTACAAAAGTAGATTGTTTTGAATTAATAATAAATTAAATAGGCAAAGGTGTTTTGATCGGATTGGTACGTCTTCAAAGATGTCTATTAAACCATTGTTTTCCGATTTGTATAGCAAAGATAAGTACCAGTCATATATTAAAAGCTTGCATGGACGCTACCATTCATGTCATATTTTTTTCTGGTATTATCAAATGGGTCTTTCATAAAGTATATAGTGGCAATCAGTAGGTATACACAATTATTTTATGTGCGCTGTTTGTTAAACGTAACATGCATTATTTTTCACACTCGCCAGATTGAAATTATGTGCACTGTATGAGCATGATTGCATTCATGCACCTTAAAAGACAAGGTCTGTGAAGGTAAAGTGTAAATATCAACAAAAACAGTGAGTGTATAATGATAGTGAAGGATAAACCATTGGGGGAGAAGAGATCTCTAATATATCAACAAAAACAGTGAGTGTATAATGATGGTGAAGGACAAACCATTAGGGGAGATGAGATCTCTAATACATCAACAAAAACAGTGAGTGTATAATGATGGTGAAGGACAAACCATTGGGGTAGAGGGAGAAGAGATCTCTAATATATCAACAAAAACAGTGAGTGTATAATGATGGTGAAGGACAAACCATTGGGGGAGAAGATATCTCTAATATATCAACAAAAACAGTGAGTGTATAATGATGGTGAGGGACAAACCATTTGGGGAGAAGAGATCTCTAATATATCAACAAAAACAGTGAGTGTATAATGATGGTGAGGGACAAACCATTTGGGGAGAAGAGATCTCTATCGTACACCGTGATGCACAGCACATCTTGGTCGATGTCCTTGATGGTGAACTGCATCGACACATTCCATTTGGGGTTCAGTGTGCCAGGGATCACCTTTGTCTTGTGTTCCTGGGTGCCCATGCTCACCTCACAGTACGGGTCACTTTTACCTGATAACAGGGAACAAAACAAGTATCTATCTGACAACAATATACAAAATTACCTCATAATAATCATTTAAAGTTATTAAACTGATTATTAAACTTAAAATCTGCTTAGTAACAACAAGAAGAAAAAAGAGAATAATAGTATAATACTTTAGATTATTAAATTTAAAGTAAACTGTATCTTTAAAAAATGGAGCTGCTTATTTGAGAATGTCACACTTTCAAAAAATACAAGATTTGTTTTAAATTGAATTAAACTTTGTGCCTTTTAGATGAAGGATTATATATGAAAATTTTTGGGGTTTGGGTTTGGGTTTGAATTCATGAGTATAAAAAGGAAAACACTGAATAGGAATTAAACTTAGGCTTTAAATAACTGAACAGGACATAGGTTGCTATTTGACAACAGAAAAAAGAATATTATTACGTATCAAAATTACTGTTATTATTCATGCCCAACATATACATGGTTGAAGAAGTACATTTTGTTTATGACTAATTGCCAGAATATTTTTAATGTATCCCAAATGAAAACAATAAGAAATAATTCAAATAAAATATAAATACTAATTTAAAAGGTCTTCAGTGATGTGAGGGTGCCTCTCAATTATACCATAGTATTTTAAGTCTCTACGTTTTTATTATGTGTCTGTGAATGAATTAATGAATGAATATTCAACGACACCCCAACACGAAAAATATATTGGCTATTGGGTGTCAAACTATGGTAAATGAATGATTTAATGAAATATATGTCTGTGAAGTGATGTGTGATATTTAAGATACTCTAATGGAAAGTGAATATTAATCTCGGCCTGGTACCACAAAGCACTCGTAACACTTATGTAAGACATATGCAACACTTTATGTATGGTGTACGTCTGACGTTAAGTGTTACGAGTGCTATATGTTACCAGGCCAAGCTATCTATCAAATCTCCAGCTTTTATTATTTATTTACTGATGCTTTATATTATAATAAAAAACCCAAAAACACATAACAAAACAAAGTGACCAACACTGATAACAATTTTAGAGTTTATACTGTAGAACTCTTGTTGATGAAAAAATAACAGCTATAATGTTTTCAACTGTCAAAGCAGGCATGCAAAAGCATTGAAAACAATTGCTAAGACACTTTTATAGACAACTTTAATTTTTTAAATCAAATTATTTTCTGATTATTATCATGGGAAAAAGACACTATTACACTGGTTATCTTTGATGGCTACACCTTTTAAAAAGTAACTTCAATGGAGAATATTCTTGCATTGAAAAAATTATCATACAGTACATGATGCAACAATAAAGTGAATCAGCAACCAGTTATTGGTTTCTGTCAGCTTAAGGTTGATGAGTCACCTTTCACACCATTGTTTTGGCTTCATACACAATAACTATAGCATATCTCACCGTAATTTCACTTGAAATCCATATTTTGGAAATGGAAAAAAAAATATATATTTACAAGATTTTTTAAAAATACATTCAAGTGCATTAGTAATGTTCCAAAAAATAATCACAATAGCAATTTTGCACTGGATTCATTAAAATGGAAATGTCATGTATCCAATTTATTGTTATTGTAAGGTGCAAAGTGATGTCACTGGAATACTGACATCATTCAAATTCAAAATTAGTTGTATTATTACAATGCTTTGACACATTAAAATAAAAACTGATCTACTAACCTTGACCCCTGACAACGCTGGTTACAGGTTGGTATGTTTTTATTTTTTTATAATTCTGAACAAAATATTAAGTTTAAGATTTAAAAGATAATAGAAATAAAAAGTACCTTTTGTCAAATATATCATATCAAAAAATTACTGTTGGATATGTTATATTTATTGTGTACGAAGCCAAAACAAGGGTGCAAAGAGTGACTATCGTCAACCTTAATTCACAAAGCTCTCTTGCATCATCTTTACATGTATTTTTGTATTGCACTATGAGATTGCAGAGCTGCAAGAGATCAGTGAATTAAGCCCAGAACTGTAATATTTACCCAGCAACTCTTAGAACCTAGGTAGGAAGGTAGGAGGAACTGGTTTAACATGCATACATCCAATTAAGGATCAAACATGCTCGTTGTGATTACAAACTTTGACACACCCAGGGTATGTACCCAAAACGAGAAAGGCAGGGGGAGGAGCATTATTGGTGGGTTATGGACAATTGGAATTACACATAGAGGTGGAAAAGAGGTCTGAATAAAATGTTAACAGGCCAAAATAAAAACAAATTCACAGCTCAGCCTAAAATTTATATAATCTAGAGTATTTTGGAAGGACAATCCAAAAATAAATAGAAAAAAAAAGAAAGAAAGAGGATCACTCTATTTAATAAATTAATGTGATAAAAAAAATAGATATCTTTGACATAAAATTTGAAAGAAGGTTTACAATTTACCGTTGTCAGTTATTGGTTCATCTAACTACTGTTACATTTGACACTAGTTACACTACACACATTGAACAACACAACCTGAAGACCATTTAGTTGGCCAATATTGTCTGGTCAACTCTATCGTTGACTAGTGCACTAAAGCAGAAGCTAGACTGTCAACTCTACTAACTAAAGTTATATATCTCTTTACTAGTTACACTGTCAATAAGTAAGAATAGTCAAACTTGTTTAACAAGTCACCTCTTAGTGGCCACATCACCATTCTTCTAAAATATAAGGCACAAAAAGTGATCTCTATTATTAAGTAACCACCTGTCTTATTACTCTCAAAAGACTATCTTTTAATATATTCTTTTATGGGTCTGCTTAAAGAGAATTTTCTAAATGGTTGTTAATATTCACTTAAAGAAGCTTAATCACAGATTTAGTGGGCCTTGTTTCTCTAAATATGCATTATAAATGAAACTTACATTCATTTGGAATACCAAACCTTGTATGTATGTACCAAAATATTTTAATTGAATATATCACGTTAATCTTGCATTTTTATAACCAAAACTCCTCCAGATAAAACACCGCCCCTCCACCCCAAAAAGGTAGTCGTAGGCTAATAATAATAATAATAGTAATAGTAATAGTAGTAACAGTAGTAGTAGTAGTAGTAATAATAGTAATAGGAATAATAATTGTGTATTATTATTATTATTATTATTACATGTATTATAATGTTGGTAAAATCACGTCGTGGTGGAGTTGGGTGGGTGGGGGCGGTTGTTACAAAAACATTTCATAAATTTAGAGGGGGACCCAGGAGTGGTCTCAGCTGTACTAATAGCCTATAAAAAATGTATTTTGAGTTTTATTGCCCCTTGCAATTTTGAGCATTTGAAATGTGACTAAATACAGCAAAATAACCTTTTAGTCATATTTATTTAAGGTAAAATTATTATTTTTTTACAAAATTTATGTAAGCAGCCTCAAAATTGCAATTGGAGAAAAATTATTAAGTTCAAGCCCTGTTGTTAGTTTGTGTACTGTCCGTAGTTAGTTTCTCTTTCAGTTAATCTAACTCAGCCGCTGATAATTTGTAATTGTTATTTATTTCATCATCATCATCATCATTTATTTATTATAATAAATTTTTTGTTAGTACTGTAGGGACAATATGACGCTATTCATATATCTATGGAAAACGTACACAAAAGGGTCCGCTAAATTCATATACTACCCCACCCCGTCCCCTGTTCAGAAAATGCACTGTTCGTACAGTACTTAGTATGTATTCCTCCTGTTCCAGATGGTTCGGTAATATGGATCAATCAAATACATGTACTTATTTATCGCCTATATACATTTTTGCTGTAAATATAGCCAGCCCTCGTTAGTGGAGGCTATAGGCAAGGCCTTCGTATATATAATCACATCGTATATAAACACAGTCTAGTTCAGAGTATTCTTTAAAAATGTAACAATTCCTATCCCAAGTTAGCTGTTATGGCATATTTTGTATAATAATGAAATTGACAAGGTGGAAAATGACAGTGTTTGTGATCCAGATGTTTAGAGTTTTTCACGTACGACTAACGAAAAATGTACCTATAGATGCAAAGGCCTAACTAGTCAGGATTGTCGACGTGTAACATGCTTCTGTTACTAAAATAAATTAATGTATAAGCTTATTATCATTCAGTACATGTTTTTAATTATTTTTTAATTATTTTTTAATGAATTATTTTCATTTGGGTTTTATTTTTCTTTCTATTTACCCTACGTCACAGAGGACGGTCAAGCGTTCTCATTACATGAGCTTTGCAAATCGTTTTGGCACTGCGGTTATTCGGGGAATGCCCGTCACATGACTCAAAATAATATGTCACACCTCTGCTCTCCAAATAGCCGTTATTTTTCTCAGAATTATGCACCGTACCCATAATTCAATTATTTTTATAAAATATCAATAATAAGTGTGATATGGTGGTTATGTAGATGATTCAATAAAGTACTTTTAGGTGCAAATCAAATGTATATATTGTCATATAATACCTTGTTGTGTCAATAATTAGGTCAACCATCTGTGAGAGAGCGCGTTTAACATATATCCAGTTGGTTAAAGCTTCGTTTTCTAATTGTCGAGAAATTAACAAAAATGTCACAGTAAAAATTCTTCCAATTAACACAGCTTTTCAAAAACTAAAATTTAACATTAAATACATTTTCTTGATAGAAATATCCAGGCTGTAAATTTAGCAGGATTCCTAACTTCAGCAAATCTCAGATTTTGGGTCAGAAGCAAAAGATTAGATTATCAAAATATCATCTCACAATTCTGGCATAATTCTACAAAAAAAAAAAAAATAATAATAAATCTCAAACTGAATGCTTGATATCAATGTCTGTATATTCAAATTATTTTTCGATTCGTCCTAATGTTTCTAATAGCGCAAACTTCATTTTATTTCTCAATATATTTATTTTT
Organism: Gigantopelta aegis; assembly: GCF_016097555.1. Lineage (NCBI taxonomy): Eukaryota > Metazoa > Mollusca > Gastropoda > Neomphalida > Peltospiridae > Gigantopelta > Gigantopelta aegis. The sequence continues at coordinate 28,814,510 of NC_054702.1, forward strand.
TTGTGCATACAAAAGTATTGGGAAGAAACTTCTGTTTTGGGCTATGAAATATGATAATGTAATTTTAGTTTTTTTAAAGGCCTCTATCAGAACCATGTCACAATAACTGCAAACTCAGAACAGTATTTTTAATATTCACTCAATACGTCCAGAGAAGGCCTAATAAGATGTATAACTTGTGCCTAATCCATTTGTTCTTTGAAAAGCAATAAAATATCTTTCAATCAATCCAGTTGGTTAAAACACTTGTTTTCTTGTCCCAAAGAAATGAGCGACAATGTCAGTTTTAAGAATGAAAATAAATAAGTCAAAGTACCATTGGAATCACTCGCTTTGAGGTCATAACCTTCCTGGATAACAACCAGAAGACGACCAACTCCTGGGGTGCGCCTCACTGAGGTTTGAAAAAGAAACACAGCATGCAACAAGCAAGAACATATAAGTATATGCATTTATGTAGGCTGTGAACCTCCCATATTACAACAGAGGTAAGAAGTTCACAATATCATGCACAAAAAAACAAAATACTCTAGAATATTTAAAAAAAAAAAAAAATCTTGTAAACTAATCATAAATGTAATAAATTCAAATATAATTCAGTCATAAATATATGTTACAGATAGACCAAATCAGAACAAAATGCATCTATGTTTTGAGGGTTTAATATTCATTTTGTTTAGGTATTTTAGTTTGCCAACCTCGAAACAGGAAAAAAATGTGTAGTCCTGCCAAAACATAAAGACAAAAGCGAAGGGACTAAATTTAATAATAAAATTTACAACTGTTACAAAATGCGGTTTTATTATTAAAAAAAATCTTGACAATCTTTCTGTCTTTCTTAAAAGAAAATGAAAAACCCACCCCAAATTGTTTGTTTGTGCATGATAGTTAACATTAAGCAGACTGAGGCAAACACATTCCTAAAGCGGCGTTCTCATTATGCGATTTTTTGTAGTGAGTCGAATCATGTGTGGGAAGACATTACGTCACAATATTTCCTGATGTTAAACAAACCTTGCTAGTTTAAAAATATTTTGCCGATAATGTAAGTGCATATAAAGTTCCACTGAAATAAAAAAAACACATGAATGTAGACAATTTACTGATGGTATCGTGTACCAAAACAATTACTGACCACATCTCGACAATAATAGGTTTAATGGACCCACAAAATCCAGACATTTTGACAAGTAACCAAAAAACCACAAAGGTAACAAAACTGAATGGTTGAACTTTAATGTGATTTAATTGGAAAAAAGCTTACGATCTGTCATGAGAAAAAGGACCTGTTCTAATCGTTATGTTTCTCACACAACTAGTCATATAAGACTAAAGTCGTTCCAATTTATGTGTTCTCACAGTACGATTCCATGGCATGTGACAAGTCGGTATAACTAATCCCATAATGAGAACGCCCCTTAATGTCAGTGACATATTGCATTCCTAATAAACATGTTAATCTGCAAACTAAGAACCTGCGCTACAGTAACTGTTAACAGAATAGCATGCAGCTACACAGCCCTCATCTGACAAAAGGAAGTGACAGCAAAAATTAACATTCACAAAATGGAAGACAAAACCAAAACTATTTTGTCCATGTTGTGAGCAGTCATTCATTGCAAAGATCCAATTTTATAAAGATTAAGAGAAATGATCAACAAAAAGGAGACAGCAAAGTTAAGCAGTCATTGAAAATTGAAATTCAGTTTGTTAAATATATTTCACAACAATATAACAAGTCTACTACCTGGTACTAGATAGAGCAATAGCTTGTTTAATGAGCCTTTATAATTATTGTGTATCTTTTTGTTTGACTAAAGCAACCTGAAGATGGCTATACATTTTCCAAACAAAATTTGCTGGGTGCTAACTACATTTAAAACACATTTAAGATAGTCATGATTACATGAATGTTTGACCCATTAATTTCTCTTCCTATTTATTTATTTTTCTTTCGTTTCTTTTCTTTATTAGAATTTTAGAAATATTTAATTTATAATATCTTGTACCTGTATTCGATGGTACAATAAATGTAGATTAAACCAAGATAATTTTTTTTTTAAAGCTGTTATTTCTACTGTCAGATCAGAGCTATGTAGATAAAAACATCAAGTGACATGCAACTATCATCCTAGACATCACGTGAACGAGTTGTTAGGAGAGACAACTCTCTATCTCACCATGTTCTTTGCAGGATTTTAGCCCTATTCCATCCATTATAATTACAAGAAGTCGTCCCACTGGCTTGTCACGTAATTGTGCTAAGAATATATCAAAAATAAGTTATCGAAAATGAAGATAAATCAGTATTCAGAATATCCTTTGGAAAAAAGAAATTATCAGTAGGCACCAGGGTTTTAAGACAATTGTACAATTACAAATATTTAAATGAACCCCCCCCCCCTCCCCCCCACAAAAAAAACAAATCATCTCCCCTAAAACAACATTATGACAAATCTGTAAAATATCTTAAGTCCGATAGATTTAATAATTTTTTTACATAAAATAAAAATGGTTTTGGAACCTACTATACAGTGGAAGCTGCCAAAACCAGATTACTTTATTACACCAATATTCATCCACTACTGACAAGTTTCACAAAACTTACATACATACTTGTGTCCTTGCCAAGTAATAATATAATAATTTCTTTACACTTTACCTTATATGTTCCATAAAATGAACCGCTTTTTGCAGATTGCTGTTTCAAAACTTGGACTGTATATCTTATCTTGTTTGTACTCACATTACTACTGCATGGATATCACAACACTTGTGGTAATTTATGTATTTCTGGTAAAATCAGCTCTTTTAGGTCACTGTATACACCAGTTGTCACATTCTGTTGGTGTCTGTAATGTGTTCATATTCACACACACGATCAGGGTTGTATATTTGTGTAATGTCTGTATCTGCAGACATTGTGTAATGTCTGTATCTGCAGACATTCGATTCCATATAACCGTAAATAAAATGTGTTGAGTGGGTCATTAAATAAAACATTTCCTTCCTTTCCATATCTGCAGACGTACCATTTAAATATGTGACTGCCAAATCATTCTGTTCAGTTTATACTTTGCTAAAAATAAATTTCACAACAACGGAGCATCAGTTGCTCTGATGGTTACTACTTGTGCCGATTTGTGATGCAATATCAATCCACTTGGCACTTTTAACCCCAGGGGCGGGTTTAGCTCAGTTGAGTGCTCACTTGAGGTGCTTGCATCACAGGATTGAACCACCTTCATGGATACATTCAACTGAATTTTTTTTCTCTCGTTCCAACGAGTGCACCACAACTGGATAAAGGCATGTGCTCTCCTGTTTGTGGGAAAGTGCATATAAAAGATCCCTTTCTGCATTAGGAAAAATGTAGCGGGTTTTCTTTCATAACTACTTGTCAGAATTACCAAATGTTTGACATCAAATAGCTGATGATTAATTAATCAATGTGCTCCAGTGGTGTCGTTAAACAAAACAAACTTTTAACTTTTTTAACACCTCGTTCAGGCAGTTGTGATTATGTTCTGGTGCACCAGTTTATTCACATTTATTCATTTTGGTCTCTCTGAGCCCAAGTCAATCTGGTTTCTGGAACCGACAGATTCTGGTTTATTTAGGTGGGTTTTTTTATTATATGGAATACATTAATATTCAATTATCATGACATAATGTGGCCTGGTTCAATGGGATTCCAGTTTATTCAAGGTCCAGTTTTTATTTTATTTTTTTATTATTAAATTACCCCCCCCCCCCCCCCCCCCCCAAAAAAAAAGCAAAAAAAAAAAAAAGCATTCCAAATTAAATGAAAATCTTAAAGAATGATGTACATACTCACCTGTATTGTAATTTCTTTGATGTTGATTTTTTTTTTTTAACCTTGGAAACTAAATTTTAGCATTTTAGATAAAATTTAACAATGATAATAATAACAACAACACAATTAGGAACAGGTTTATTAAATACTTATTAGTGCTGAATAAAAGATAAGCCAGGTCCGTTAATATAGCAGTGATCTTTCACTTTATAACCCATTTTTCATTTAGCTGTCTTAAGTACATTCACATTATTAACTTCAGTTCTTCTTTTCTGGGGTTGCTGGAACTTGAGAACTGGCGATCTATGGCCCACTCAGTTTAAAATGGCCCATAATGCATCTATAGCATTTGTGATTAATAAATGCACCAGGAACCACGTTAGGTAGCATAGGGATTTCTGTTGCAAATATCAATAATTATTTGTATGTAGAATATATAAATACAGAAAAAAGAAGAAAAAGTAAATAATGTGAATAAGACAACTTACTGGAATGAGCAGATTCTCGTTTTCTTCTTTCTGTATCTAAATAATGCCTGGAAGCTGTTTCTATTTGTTTAATCCATAAATCCCTAGAAAAAGAGAAAAGTTTTATTTTTTAAATTGAAAAAAAAAAAAATGGAACAAGATTTTGACATTAAATAGATGAAAGACATGAAATATACAAATGACTGTTAAAATGTTGCAAACACCCATAGACTGGTCTTCAAATACCAGTTAGGGAAAAGCTGTGAAAAGTAATTACATATAAAAACATTCTTTAAATCTCGTCATGTGACACATCATTTTATTAAGGGCATTTGGTAAGTGATCAACATAATGTGGAAAAAAAACATCAAGACCCAAATCATGATTGACAAATCAATAAATTTTGAAATATTCTGGTAAAGACAATATTCAAGTGACACCCCAAAAGTATTTACAAAACTATCTATTCAAAATACACCGGAAACATACTTTCATCGTAAATACGCCATTTCAAGGAGAAATTGACCATTGACCGGCTCTGTTTTCAGAATGTCGTGCTTGAGCAGTTTAAAAGTCTGAAGTTATCAATGTGGTACATGTATTGATGTGTATTTCGTCATCTTTTTTAACTGTTTGTTATAATGGTTTGGAATTTGACATGAGGAGTTGCAGATTTGATGAGAAAAAAAAAAAATAAGAAAAAAAATTAGTCATGTCTAAAAAAGACAGATCACCTGTCGGACTGGTAGTTGCATTTTTTAACTCATCCATCAGAATTTTTACTTGCATTTGATGACTGGGCGAGTACTTTCTGCACCCTTGTATAGCTTGCATTAGTTTCATACTTGCAATGGGACTTGATTTGCTCCAGCATAGTGTAAAAGCAAACCTGTTTATTTTAAAGATATATGAATAGGTTTCACCATTTTACATCAAATGCTATTTACTTTGTGAAAACTACTTTATGCAAAACAGCTGAAATCAGATAAAAAGCTAAATAAAAACCCCAACAACCCAAAAACCTCATCCCTGGAACAAAGATTTGTTTATAAATTGTATAAATGACGGAACTATTTTCAGTGTTACCAGAAGACGACTGAAAGGCTTAGTAGAGCTGGTAAAATTCTCAAAATACTAACTTCTCGGTCTCATTAATGGCTCTGAGGTTATGCATTCTGTCAAAGTCATGACGAATTTGGAACTGACAAGAATCGGCATCTTCCTCTGTTGGTTTAATAATTATTACTTCATTCAGGACAATGGGCTGCAAATAAAACAATGTAACACAATAAAATAATTTTTAAACAAACACATAATCAATGAAATTCTTTTAATTTTAAAGAACTGGATTATTTATTAATTACCAATAATTATTATATTTTTATCAACCAAACTTCATTTAATCTTCCTAATTTCTTTGTCAATATTTTCCTTTTATAAATAAAGTGTAGAAGCAGTAAGATGTAGTGGTATTTCAACGATCGATTATAATAAAATAAATTGACGAGTGTGACTCTACTGATATGATGATCGATTATATAGAAAATACTACATGAGTGGCTGTTAAATACAGTTTATCTTACAAGTTGTTTAAAAATGTATCCAACGAACAAAAGCAAGTTGGATACGTTTTTAAACAACTCGTTGTAAGATAAATGGTATCCTGTGGATTCTATTTCTTACATATCTTCAGAAAACAGTTTTAAAATAAATTTAAATGCCTTTTCCAACTAAAACCTATGTACGGTCATAGCGCTTGTAGTTAACTTGTGCGTCACAGACAAGTCAATTTTTGGTTAAATTGTACGTCAGAGAGTGATCGATTCCACCGATCTTTTTTTTTCATTGGATGGTATGGCATGGGTGACCTGGTCATCACCTAGAAGCAGCCAGTTATATGTCTTTAAAATGTTATTGCACATTGTTATGACATATCCTAGTTTCAACCCGTGAAAATTAACACTAAGTTTAGTTAATCTAGAAACCTGTAACACATTTAGATAAAGTTACAATTGAGTGAAACATGAGTCTGTGACTTTGAAATGGTGAAATACCCTCTAATAATAGACTCAAACTGGACTCCATAACTGTTATTTCTCAGATGCACGTGCGTTTTTAAGCATATGAGAAATGCATTTTGTGATATTAAAAACACCAGGATGACCCAAAACACTTCGAATGTACGGAAAACGATTATCTAAACAATAAAATATTAGTAAAGTATGATTTAAGTTACGAAACACAGTTATAATAGTCAAAAATATGCGCTAGTGTTTAAAAACTAGGGTATGTCCATTTAACACTATGTGTGTTATCAAAAATAATGAAAGATGTTCTCACCAACGGGTGTGTAAGAAAAAATTATTATAATCAATTCTGTGGGAAAATGTTAACAGTAATTATTCCTCCAGTTTAGATCACAGAACTGATAAAAGTATTTTGGGGTTGGGGTTTATTTTCATGTCTACATAAAGAATAAAGATATTAAATAGTGTATTAAAGGTAAAATCAGCCATTTGTAGGGTCTAGATCCCGGTGAACAGGACTATACATGCTTGGTTCTTTTTAATAAAATCCTTCTTATAATTCTAACAGATTGTGTAATCAAAAGTGGATTGGCTGGTGTCAGCTGATTATAACTGAATGATCGACGATGAAATTCCAGCCGATGCCCAATTGTACCAATTAACAAACGTTTACTGAAGTATAATAAAACGATTTATTTAAATTAGTTTTTCCAAAAACAGAAGAAACTTCTAATGCACTGCAATCAAACATACAACATTAATCAAGCAAAAATGCGCTACTCACAACATAAAACAATTAGTTTAAACTTAGTTTTGTCCAACTCACCGTTTTGTACATTTTGAAAGTGAGGTTACTTTTCTGATCAAAAATGTATCTCGTTGACATGTTTGTACTGAGCGGGCGTGATGGCTGTGTCAGCAGAAGGAAATCGTTAAATAAAATACCAAGTAATTCTTTGTTGCTCTTAACCTGAAAAATAAAATAACACAAGTTACTGACCAAACCAACCTCAGTTACTCAACTGCAGAGACATTGGAATCAGTACACCACACACTAGCGAAAACAATACAGGAAACATAGGTCAGTGAAGGTTAAAGTTTGATTTATTAATCATCGGTTATTGGATGTTGAACATTTGGTAATTTTGACATTAAAATTAAAGTTTGGTTGGTTTAATGACACCACTAGATCCCATTGATTTGTTAGTCATCGGCTATTGGATGTCAAACATTTCATAATTTTGACATTAAGTCTTTCAGAGGAAACCTGCAACATTTTTTTCATGCACCATTATATTCTTTTATGTGCACCATCCCACAGACTGGATAGCACATACCACAGCCTTTGATATACCAATCGTGGTGCACTGGCTGGAACAAGAAATAGCTCAATGGGCCCACTGACAGGGACTGATTTTAGACCGACCACACATCAAGCGAGCACTTTACCACTGAGTTACGTCCTGCTCCGTGGTCAGCGAAGGCGTCACGAGTGTGCCGATGAATGTAGACCTTTGAATACGGCAGCTGAAAGTCTGGATGATTACACAGAAAACAGATGATGCAGTACACACATGTATTTTGTCACCGTTCTGAGCAGTTCAAGTTGGTTCGATACAGTGCCATTAAACACTCATTCAAGAACTCAAGGGAAAATAAATGCTTTATTTGCACAGCTGGTCAGAAAGAAAAAGGCTGGTCAGAAAAAGGTCGCCCATCTGACTGGAAGCTAGCTATATTTCAACTTGTCCATCGTAACAGTCACTTGTATTTTGTGAGCGGTACAGTACGTTTGGCAACTTTGACACACTGATGAATTCTTTTTAGTTTAGCTCTTTCTAGCCCTTGGATGTATGATATTAATTTTCAAAACAGTCATTATATTGACTTTATGTTAATATATTCACCAACAACTAATAAAATGTTCTTTTTATCCAAATGTTCCGACATACCTACCTTAAATAAAACTCCTGTGTGAAGAATTTTTCTGGGACCCAGACAGTTTGTAACAGAATTGAAGATAATTTTCTGAAAAAAAATTACACTAAGCAAATTATCAGGATTGCCACATGAGGTAAGAACCTGTAATGGTTTGAGAGACAAGGTCTAGAAGGTGGAGGTAGACAGCAAAAGAAAAGTTAAAAGTCTGTTTTGTTTAACGAAGGAAGGAAATGTTTTGTTTAACGACACCACTAGAGCACATTGATTAATTAATCATCAGCTATTGGATGTCAAACATTTGGTAATTCCGACACGTAGTGATCAGAGGAAACCCGCTACATTTTCCCTAATGCAGCATGGGGTCTTTTATATGCACTTTCCCACAGACAGGAAAGCACATACCTTTGACCAGTTGTGGTGCACTGGTTGGAACGAGAAAAAAATAATCTAATCAGCTGAATGGATCCACTGAGGTGCTCCGATCCTGCGATGCAAACACCTCAACCAACTGAGCTAAATCCCACCCCGACAGCAAAAGAAGCTGAATGATAAGAGGAACTGCCAGATCAGAAAGAAACACAATGGAAATCAAAGGAGAGAAATGACAGATGGCAGGAGGATGATTAAACAAAAGGATCAGGAAACGTATCCATGAAGACGTTTTGATACAGCAGCAAGCTACATAATTTTATACTTCTCTACCTCAAATATTCAAAATATGTTTTAGTTTATATGCAAAACTCGCATAAGCATCTAAACTTTTAACTAAAACACTCTGGTAAATGATTTTAATACTTTGAATATAATGACCTTTTTTTAATATACATCTTATTTGAACAAATATGCAGAGAAAAAAATCAATGGGAACAGACCCAAGTTATCTTTCATTTGTTCAATTTATTTTCATCCTTATATTCAATTAAGGTTCAAGCATGCTGTACTGGGCACACACCTCAGCTATCTGGATTTTGTCCAGGCCAAGGGTCAATGGTTAGCCGTTAGTGAGAAAATAGTGGCCTCACATCTCCTCGACAAGTCTACAAAAACTCACTCTAGGTGAAAGCTATCTCTGGGGTGCAAACCCAGTATCTATCAGCCTTAAGTCCAACAGAACACACCATCAAAACAAAGAGAAAAAAAGACATATTTTATTTACTGATGCACTCCAACACATTATAATTACAGTTAAATGGCGTAAGACATATGCTCAAGGACCATAAAGATAATTAGAGAGAAAACCTGCTGCCAACAGTCCATGGACTACTCTTTCCGATTTAATAGCAGCAAGGAATCTTTCATAAGCACAATCCCACAGACAGGATACCATGAGCTCTGTTACACCAGTTATGGAGATATATGGAAATAGCCCATTGGGCCCACCAGTGGGAATCGATCCTAGACCAGCTGCTCATCAAGCGAACAATTATTACTAGGCTAGTCCCATCCCATCACCATCAAGGACAGTTTGTTTGATACGTTACAGGCCTCTGAAAATTGCAAGAGCGATAAGTTTCGTTCTTTTTGCGTCGCTCGCGTAAGTATAGTAACCCATTTTTCGTTTGCGCATTTAATTTATGACATCATTTACATGATCATTATGGGTTATGTAAAAACGAAATGGATTACCTGAATTTACTTTTTGCATAGCCCATAAATGGTTGACGCAAATTTTTAATTCTCAGAGGTCTGTTTTATATGCTAATATATATGGTGAAAGTGAGTGCTATACCACTAGGCTAGTCCCACCCCATCACCATTAAGGATGGTTTGTAAGATACATGTTATATGTTAATATATATGGTGAAAGTGAGTGCTATACCACTAGGCTAGTCCCACCCCATCACCATCAAGGATAGTTTGTATGATACATGTTATATGTTAATATACACGGTGAAAGTGAGCTGCACCGGGTACCTCGGGTAGGCCATCACACTGCACGTGTGTCTGTATCCACTCGAGTTTGTCCGAGTTCTCCTTCTCGCGCACGCCCTCGTTCACCTGGTTACACAACTCCTCCGCCTTCGCCAGCGCATCCACCAGATTCTGCCGGTCAGGATGGTCTGCACTAGTGTACTTCAGAATCTGTAGAAAAGTCAATACAGTATATATATATATATACATATATATATATATATATAAATAAAAATGATAAAAGAAAACAAGTGTACAGTATATATGTATTTTAAAAAACAATTTAAAGAAATAATTATCCTTTTACATGTTTCAGTCTTTACTTATCTTCAGAAAGGAACTAAATAACTGCTAAATATGACGTCATACATATTATGACGTTACTGTAGTAGAAGGGGATTGATTTAATTACGTCATTGTTGCTTTTATCTAACGAAGAGCATTAAGAAGTGGACAAAACTTTCTAATAAAATACATTTCCTTTGTCTTTCTTTTCATTTCATCATTGGTATCTATGTGATAAAATGGGAAAATTGTGAATTTAATATCTTTTTGTGCCGCACATATATTTAAATGTGAACTCAAGGGTATGCATCTTGTTTCAGGTTGTTTTATTTGCTGTTTGTGTACGCGTACTCTGGCTCTCAGCTGAGTGGTATGACCAATGTATTGTTCTTTGCAACCTTGGCATGTAATTACATAAATAACATTGTTAACCGAACAATCCATATCCCTGTGTACCCAAAATAAACCTTTGTGGTTGAATTCTATATGTGTGCCTTCTAAAATATGTACACTGCATTTATGTTCTACTGTTGTAGATTCAAATCATGCTTTTGTCAGTATCTGTTTCAAGTTTTTGCTTTGTCTCTTACTATTTATAATTGAAATAGAGTCTAGTATGGATGACATTTTTTCATTTTGTTTTAAAATGTGCAATTCTGACAAGATCTTTTTATATATATCGGGGTTCTGCGGGTTATGGGTGGATACAAATGCCAGCGGCCTTTTCGCTGAAACGATTTGTTTTGGTTTTAAAAGATATTTTCTATCTAATACTACCGCCTTTTTGATACTATCTGATATTAGCTGTTTTGGATAACCTCGCGTTTTAAGATACATGTTTAGTTCCCGGAGACATTGATCACGTGTTTGTATATTTGACACAATCATACAGATATGCCGTGCTAGGTTATATGGTATACTTCTTCTCGTATGACTCGGATGACAGGATGAGAAAGAAAGGTACTGTTTGCTATCAGTTGGTTTGTAAAATATATCAGTTTCTATTATGCGTCCACACTTGATTACTAAAGTGTCTAGAAAAGGAATTTTCTTTGCGTCTGTTTCCATAGTAAAGTTTATGTTACTATTCAGTGTGTTAAGTAACTCGTGAAATAATTCCGAACAGTGTTTGGACAAAGGCCACAGTATGAAACAATCATCAAGAAAACGTTTCCAGTTCTTCTTGAAATATAGCTGAAAGTCTGATCCAAATATATTTGTAATTTTAGTTTCTAATATTTGTTCTAGGTAACCTAAAGTCAGTGTGGCATAGCTTGGTGCAGTTTTGGTACCCATTGCCGTCCCTTTAATCTGTTTGTAATGTTTCCCATCAAAGTAAAATATATTGTTTTCCAATATATATTTTATGCTTTCTACAATTAAAGACTTCGAAATTCGTTCTGGCAAAAGTTCGGGATATTTGGTTAACCAGTATGACACTGCGGTGATTCCAAATTCATGTGGTATGCTAGAATATAGTTTTGTTACATCTTATATATATATATATAAGATTTCAGGTACTGTACACACACACACTATATACACACACACTATACACACACACACACACACACACACACATACACACACTATACAACATTCTGAAATCAATGGTTAACAGGCAAAAGTGGGGACTGACAACCAGGCCTGGTGCTTCTAAAACTAGATTCAACACTCTAAT
>NC_054702.1:29751638-29811638 GCF_016097555.1 Gigantopelta aegis
TAACTTTATAAGAATCACAGTTTTACTCTTTTTTTTTTTTTTGACACTATAGGATAAATTTATTACTTTTTAGTGCTCTGTTTCAGTACTTTCATCTAACCAGTATATATACTGATGTAATATAAAAAATATAAAGGACACATGATATTTCAAATAAAATTTAATTCATTATAATTACTAGAGTAGTTATGTAAGTATAAATTACAAAGATATAATGTGAGACTGAATGTCACTAATATGGAGTTGAACGTCACTAATATGGAGTTGAATGTCACTAATATGGAGTTGAACGTCAGAAACACGGTTAGCTTCCTGACACTATAGATGCAGGGGGCGAGACGTAGCCCAGTGGTAAAGCGCTCGCTTGATGCGCAGTCAGTTTGGGATCGATTCCCGTCAGTGGGCCCATTGGGCTATTTGTCGCTCCAGCCGGTTCACCACAACTGGTACATCAAAGGCTGTAGTATGTGCTATCCTGTCTATGGGATGGTGCATGTAAAAGATCCCTTGCTGCTAATTGAAAAAAGTAGCCCATGAAGTGGCGACTGCAGGTTTCCTCCCTCAATATCTGTGTGGTCCTTAACCATATGTCTGACGCCATACAACCATAAATAAAATGTGTTGAGTGCATCATTAAATAAAACATTTCCTTCCTTCTATAGATGAGGGTTTTGGTTATAGTTCATATTTGCTGTTACTACTTGTATGTTCCCCTTTATCTTTCTTTCATTCAGTATATATCAGTACAAGTTTAGTGGGTTGCAGGTTATTAATTTATTATCAATATCTGGAATATCCAGTAATTATGACATGTATTTAATTGGCAATTTAGATTATACATTTATTAACATGATAGTCTGGAATATGCAATAATTATAACATTGTATTTAATTGGTAATTAAACTACATGTAGTGTATTGTTACTTTTCTGATTAATTATTAGCATATCTTTATAATAAATCACTAAAAATCATGTTAGGTTTTGGTGTCTGTGTTCTGTATAACGTCACGCAGGCCAATACAAAGAAGTATAACGCCCTACACAATTATGTTATTACGAGTGTAATCCCACGCATCCAACACATGTACGAACAAGCCAAACTATGATTCTTGTGTTTTCCCTCATCTGTCATGCATTAATATTTTAATATTTACATCGGCTCTTCCCTTCTTCTCCACCCAGGGACAACACCGTGAAGGAGTGGGACCTGATGACCTTGACCTGTGTGCGTGCCCTTCAGGGTCACAAGGGACCTGTCCGAGATGTCAGAGTGAGTGTTGTTGTTTTTCCCCCGTGTCTTGCTTACTGTGAAAACAGCGAATGCAATGGCAACATTTGGCCAATGCTCATGTTGCGGCTGCAGAACGCGGATGTCTAACCCACACGTGACGAACACTCGGCCAATATTGCACATGAAAGCATTGACGGAGCCACTGAGATATTTGCCGTGCATCCCGTGCTAATGTCACGTCAGTAACTCTTAATATTTACACTATAAGCGGCTTCTCGTTTTAGTAATTTGAGGTGATGCTCTTTCCGAGCAAACGAAAATAACTTTTGTCAGTGATTCGTAAACAGCAGACAGTTTATACAGATACCACATAACAATCTTTATGGATCGGCTTATCTCCCTTTGCCATCAGATTAGCGATCAAACAGCTGCATGTTAGGTGGTGTATAGTGGGAGGAGGTGGAGGGAGAATGCCAAAACCAGTGATATTCTGACCAGTGAATTTGCTGTAAGGCAGAGGAAAGAAATATTTTAGAGTCAATTTCTGCTGATCCCTTGCACCACCATTCCCCCCCCCCCCCCCACCCTGTTTTTATTAAATAATTTCTCTTACAGAAAATTAATTTTGATTTGGTCAGCTAACTTGTTTTTTTGGTAAACAATTGGTGTTGAGAGCTTTGTGACACCTGGGCCAGTGATAAACTACACATGTGTAGCGGAGAAATGTGAAATTTCTTTTCACGGGGCATTCTTCTCCCAGTTGGTAACCCATTCATTACTCTCTCACATCTGCTGTTTATTGAAGCCATGTAGTTTGTGTGTGTATCAAGAAAGCATAGTTTAGCTATTAAACCTACACTGTGGAATCCAAGGTGTGCACGTGTGGGCGACTCAGTCTTTGCAGACTATTTCAATCTCACGTAAATGAATCGGCTTTACAGGCTGATGACCCCAGATGCATTTTACATTTATTTTGCAGACTTCTCATCACAGTTAGTTATCCAGTCAATGACTGGTACATCAAAGGATGTGGTATGCACTGTCCTGTCTGTGGAAATGTGCATGTAAAAGATTCCTTGCTGCTTTATCAGCAGTAGTAGCCTATGTTGTGGCCGCAGATTTCTTGTCTTTCTCAATCAAAGTGTTGAAAATAATCATAATGTAATGTGAAACACCAAATAGCAATAGTCTAAAATATGCTAAGGTGTCAGTAAACAAATATCCTTTTTGATTATGGAGGCCGTTTTGGGAACTTAAACTTCTCATGTCTGTGAGGTATCTAAGTCCATGGTGTGTACTGCAGGCCTCGAAATTCAGTGTTAAAGGGCAGGCTATAATAGCCTTTAAAAATCTAGGAAATGAAGGGCACCAAGGCTAACCTAAAAGGCACAAAGGCTACGTTCATACATTTTCAAAGGGCACCAAGGCAGTCTTTTTTAGGAAGTCAATTTAACCAGAAAAAAACTTTTATCTGTAATTCTGTTAAATTGGTCATTCATCAATAAATCAAAGTATTGTAGTGGTGTCATTAAAGAAAACAGTATTTTAAAAAATTTTGTGGTGTCCTTAAAGACAACTTTGGTGGAGAGAGATTATGACATATATGGTCTCCTTGAACAAACACTGCTGCTGTTCCATCTCATTACAGCAGGTAATGGATCAAAGTCCACTGGTTTCGGACCATCTGAGCAGATGGAGTATGACTGAAAGAAAATTATATTTAATGGCTGGACAGTTATGTTGAAGTCTTAACATTAAAGAAATAAAATAAAATAATCTATAATAAAAGTAGATATGTTAATTTTATCTATTAGTTTGTGAAGGTATCTCCAGAGAATCACTGTAGAATACAGGTTCTAAGTTTCAGAATTAACCAATCAAGATTTCTATTTCAATTTTACAATCTCATTAATTTAAAAAAACAAACAAAAACAACAACAACAAAACAAAGTTTTTACAAGTTTAGACATCTTTATTATTTTGTGGAGACTACCAAAAGAATATGTGTATTACGTTTCAGAACAATACAATCAAAGCTTTAGGAAATGGGATGAAATGTTCAGTGTTAAATTATTTGAATACAAATAATTAAATAAATAAATGTTCAAACCAAATGATTTAGGTTTTTAAAAATTTAATATTTATATTATTTTTGTTGTAAATTCTATATTTAACAATAATAAAAAAAATCCACCATAATTTCAACTTTTTCTCCAACAAACATAATTGTAATAACAAGATTAACCAAATGACCCATATAATTATAGAATAAAAAATGTGGAGGGAAATCCCATTCTGTCATATGACCGTATCCACAAAAACGTAAGGACATCATGGCCTATTTTCTTAAGTATGTTTTCAGCATTTATGGATTATTTTTAGTGTGTGTGTGTGTGTGTGTGTGTGCGCGCATGTGTGTGTGTTAAATGGAGGTTGGGGGGGGGGGGGGCAGCAGCGATCCACCCCACTTTTTGGCACCTTCTTACGCCGTGCCCGTGACCAAATCACTGGCATTGTTAGAGACTGGACCCAGACTAGACATGCCTGGACGTTGAATGGATATGAGCATAACTAATTTTGTTTGAAATTGGAATCATTAACACGTGTTCTTATTAGGTACCACGATAAATGATGACACACGAGACCGCATGACACTACGGTAACGTGTGTGGCGATTAAACGGTTTTTATTACAAACTGCTAAATACTGTAGGCCTATAGAGGAAAATATATCGTTATTATCGTAACTCCAGTCATCTCATACATTGTAGGTTTATTTTCCAAAAACAACAACGTGCGATCTCAACAAAACAATCAAGGATTTCTCGATACCACATGCACAGACTACAAGTCATTGCGGGTTTTTTCCCAGCATGAAAAGTTGAAGGTCATTTGAAGAAGGCGTGGTACAATTTTCGTTGTTGGCTACTGCTTAGGCCTAGTACCCAGAATTTGTTAATATACACGGGTGTAGCCTGTAGGAAGATACCAAAAAGTGGGGTGGGTGGGCACACATACATACGTATAAAATTAATATATAAACCATCGATGCTGCTACAAAGTACCCCCTTCCCCGTTTCCTACACCAGTGATGTATAGGCCTATCAAGTGCTGAGCATGGGTAATAATTAAATAAACGGAATATTCAAAAATAACCACAAACATTAAACAGTTCACATTTATTTCAGTGTTTCAGTTAATTGGGAATAAATTAATTTGGGTGATTTTAGCATGGGTCTGTTCAATAGGCTAATAAACGTTAAAACTATAAGTCCGTCCCACAGAGAACGCCTTTTTTATTACTACGAAATTTACTACAAGTTATTCATTTCTAAGCCGATTGATTTGTAAATTGCACACAAAATTAGTATTGTTTTGTTATTGCCAATACACTTTTACTTTTCTTGTTACGTCAAACAAAACTGAAATTAATAGCAAAAAACATTTTTTATAGAATGATGGGACAGACTTTTTTATTTTTTTTTCAAAATTTGTCATGAAGAATATTGGTAACAACAGCCCCAAGTTCAGCCAGCAAACGTTTGTGTAACGTTCGTGAACTATTTGATTGGTTCTCAACATGGCCATTTGGTTTATTGTGAAGCGCATAAACCAGTCTAGCGGACGTTTTTCCGCTCGGTCTGGTTGAACGCAGCTGACATTTAAATAGCTAATAATAATAATAATATTTTTTACCTGAAATAATGAAAAAGTTTTGACAATTTTTGTCTTCTTTAGTCTTCTTTTTCTTCTAGGCATGGTTTAGCCTATTTAAAAAAAAAAAAATTACCCCGGAATTCTTTTTCGGCTATTTACGTTTTTTTTCGTAAATGTACGACGTTAAAACTTTCGGCAATTTACGGTGGGGGGGGGGTTTCCCGTAAGTCTGTACGTTTCAACCGTAATTTATCATTTGTTACGTTCGATGTGCAATTATAATACATGACCAAGAAACTGTATACAAACACTACCGAGGAACATCGAATTCGTGCATGTTTAATGTTTTAAAATAAAAGTTAGGGTTGTACAAGTTTAAAAAAAAAAAACATACACAAAAGGGGCACCACAGCAGGTAATTAAAAGGGCACGGTTATTCATAGCCGTAAAGTAACTGGTATTTTTTAGGCATCACGGCAAAGGCACAAGGCAGTACGGCAAATGCCGTGGAGCCGTCGTGAATTTCGAAGCCTGGTACTGTCCTGTTGGAAAGTGCCTATACAATATCAGAATGATTAGCATGTGTGGACACAAAGGGTTTCTTCTTTAATTGTGTCACATTACCATAATTTGTTAACTATGGGAAGGCCAGGAAGTCATTCAGGGTTAGAACCGTCACTTGAGGTATGTGATTGGCCATAGGATTAATCAGTCTTTATAAATTCAGTTTTTTCTCATTCCAACCAGTTCCTCACAACTGGTACATCAAAGACCTTGGTATGTACTGTCCTGTCTGTAGGAAAGTGCATTTGAAAGATACTTTGCTGCTTTATAGTAGGAGTAGCCTGTGTGTCAACAGGTTTTTTGTCTGTGCCTCACTCTCTCTCTCTATTCTCTCCCACTCTTATGTCTGTGTGTGTGTGAGTGCCATTCTTGCTCTCCCTTTCACTCTCCCCCCCCCCCTCTCGCTCCCCCTTTTTTCTCTGTCTTTCTCTGTATCTCTATCATTCATCTATCTATCCATCCATCCATCCATCCATCCATTTGATTCTATCTATCTCTCTCTCTTTAGCTTTATCTCTCTCTCTCTCTCTCTCTCTCTCTCCTCTCCTCTCTCTCTCTCTCTCTCTCTCTCTCTCTCTCTCTCTCTCTCTCTCTCTCTCCTGTATGTCTATTTTGTCTTTCTCTGTATCTCTCTGTCTTTCTTTCCCTCTCTCCATCTGTCTTCTATCAGACTGTCTCTGCATCTCTGTCTGTACATGTGTATGTGTGTATGTGTGTCTCCCTCTCTCTCTCTCTCCCTCCTCATCAACCAAGAGTTGAAATAACCATATGTCAGACACCAATCAGCCATGGTTTAAACAGTGCTACATTACTGTAAACCCTTTCTTTTTCTTTCCTTTCATTTATGTTTTTCATCTAACAGCTGTTGATTAAAGGGACATTCCTGCATTGTAAGATGTTTTCTGCATTGTAAGATGTTTCTGACTAATAAAATAGTTCTAATATTAAACTTACATATTAAGTATATTTTCTTGTTTAGAATATCAGTGTCTGTATATTCAATGTGTTCCTGGTCGTCTTAAATTTTGTAAAAAGCCCAAACTGGATTTTGTCTTCAAATAATTTCGTACGTATGAACAAATCGTTTTTAGGAAATAAAATGAAATTTAACCTAGTACAAATATCAGAACGATCAGAAACATGTTTAATATACAGCCACTAATATTTTATGCAGAGAAATATATTTGATATGTAATTACAGTTGTCAAAAAGTCTCTGTTAGTCGATAACATCTTAAACTCAGCAAACTGAGGAATGTCCCTTTAAGACTCATTTCCTCCACTGCTCTCTGACATCACATGATATTAATTTAACTTTTTGTAAAATTTACTTGCAATACATTGTTCACTAATTTTCTTGACACTGTGAAAGGAAGGTACATATATATATATCTAATATTGTTATGGGTGTTAATGTTTCACTCTGGTCTGAATATTAAGTCTTCTTAATTCTTTGCTTACAAGAATGTCATCATTTCAATATGACTGGGAAATGTTTAAGAAATTTCGTGGCTCCTGAGTAAATCGATAGCATCTTAAAAATTGCAGCAAACTCAGGAATGTCGCTTTAAACAATGTGCTGAGGTGTCATTAAACAAGTGTTTTGCATCCTGTGTTAATTGAACAGTACATTTAGTCATAATTGTGCCGTGAGCTTCTAGTCAGGCCAAACGTGTCTGTCCAAGAAGTACGTAACATGCCACACCATGCTAATGTATTCACATGTTGAAGTAGTACTAAACCAAATAACTTCCGGCTGGGTCAAAGTTCGAGGTGCACCCAACTTTTGATAGAGAAGTGAACACCACAAGTCCTGTGATTGGTTATAAATATGAGTGTGTTGGTTGTAAAAAATAATAGTTTCATCTGGGTAAAACAAATATGCAATTTTATTTCATCTAGTACCATTGTGTCAAGTAGCCTTGTGTTTAAAACATGTATGGGGTACCTGTAAAAAAAAGTACTCGAATTTTGTGCGGAACTAGGGTAGTCATAGACGCTATCCGTTATTTCAGAAACAAGCAGCTTGACCCCCAATTTTTTCTGATTCACTTTAAGTGTGAGGGGTGGTAGTATTTATATCTGTGATGTTTATGTCGATTAATACGCTGCAGGTAGGAGTTTTAGCCACATATGTTACTATTGTCGTCTATGGGATTTGATTTGGTAGTATACACCCTTGAGTGTTACGTGGCCAGTGTAACACTTCTTTGGTTTGGCTTATTACTGCCAGCACCGAGTTATTAATAAAAGTTGTGAAGGTAGGTAGCGTATTACCTGACCTCGCAAATCTTGCATATCGGCCTAAACTACCAGCTCATTTGTCAACCCACATGTGCAAGAGCTTTTATCACGTGTCAGAAATTAATTTGTCACCCCAATAAATAATTATTATCATCTTTGATACACATTGTTGTTATGTACGAGGTTGGTGTGTTTGAGTCTGATAGTAATTTATGTAAATCACCAAACAAGAGTTGTGTTTGGTTCATTCAGGTGTTTCATGGTGATTATGGTTCATGCCGGTTCTTGCAGGTGTTTCATTAAGCCTGTCCATGCTTTATGTTGGATAAACATATCTTTTGCTCTGTACATATGTAGATATTTTAATAATCTGCAGCTATATAAGGCAGTGAACAGGTTGTTTATTCATTTATCATCGTAATGCTGAGATATGATGACATTTACATTTATTTTAGGCAGCACCACTTTTATTTCTTGGTTTATGGCATATTTGTAAAGAAGTTAAGAACTAAACACTGTTTTTAGTCTTACATACATGTAACTACATACATTTACAATGCTTAAACATCTGCATTTTCATAAATTTGACCCTGTTATTAGTCCCCTACTAATCCAATCGAAGGGGACTGTAGGTTTTATCTCCATCCATTTGTCTATCTGTCGATCTGTGTGTCCATCCATCCATCTGTCCCACATGTAGTTTTCCAAATGTTTTTTTCCACAATTCCTGAAGATACTGAGATGACATTTTGTACGTAGCTTTATAGTGTACCATCAAAGATCAAGGGTTAACATCTCTAAATCAATTCCAATAGACAACAATAGTAACATATGGCTAAAATTGCCTCACCCAGCATTTAAATCAACCTAATTCATTATACCAGTACACCATTAATATAAATACTGCAACTACTCACCCTTAAAGTATATAAAAAAATAGAAGATTAAGTTAGTAATTTCAGATATAACAGGAAGTGTCTTTGATTACCGTACTTACACACAAAATTTGACAGTCTCCTTTTTGTAGGATCCCACATTTGTTTCAAGCACATTAATTAGTAGCTGATACACTGATATTAGTTTAAATTAAATTATAAGAATTTACTGGCCAGATGAAACAACATTTTATGACAACAAATCTTTTCACATATCTCACCAATATCGGGCAAGGTCTTATTTAATGCGACATTCAAAGTTAGATGCACTTCGACCTTTGACCCTGATGAGATGCTATTCGGTATACAGCTACCTATACCATGTTAGTTGTTTTATTCTTCAAACTTGTATCAACAGTTTTTCTTTTAAGCTGATGGCTTGAACATGTGATTTGTGGCTGTGATTAAAGTCACTTGCCTGTGATCTGTGACAGTAAGACAAGCCAGGTGTGACATGCACTGTGTGTGTGCTGTACACATGTTGGATACACGGTGTTTCAAATCAGAGCTGCAGAATGAAAATAATCTGGATTGGATGACAAAGCCAGCACTTTATTAAGCCATTATTGCTGGCATGCATGTGTATGGTTTAGACTGTAGTGTATCAAAAATATCTTTGTGTATATTCTGGTATGTAAAAAATAACCCTCATTCCATCAAAAAAAAGAAGGGAAAAAAAGGGGATCAATACAGAAACAATTTTTTTTTTTATTCCTGGTGAATAAAAAAACAAATAAACAAAATGTCCCCCTCCCCCCACCTCCAAAAAAAAAACCCTACACCAAACAAAAAAATAAAAAAACCACCCATAAAACAACAACAAAATAACAAAACAAGAAAACGGTTTACCCCCTCCCCCCACCACCATCACCAAAAAACCCCAAGTCAACCTCATCAAACACATAGGCTACTCTTTTAATTAGCAGCTTAGCACCTTTTATATGCACTTTGGGATGTACAAGATTTGTATTTATACATGTGTTTAAAAAAAAACATGATTGCTGGAAAGGCTGTATTGTCAAAGAATGTGTGTGTCTGTGTGTGTTTGGGTGCATGCACGGATACATGTGTTTAAAAAAAACCCATGATTATTGGAAAGGCTGTATTGTCAAAGAATGTGTGTGTCTGTGTGTGTTTGGGTGCATGCACGGATACATGTGTTTAAAAAAACCCATGATTGCTGGAAAGGCTGTATTGTCAAAGAATGTGTGTGTCTGTGTATGTTTGGGTGCATGCACGGATACATGTGTTTAAAAAAAAACATGATTGCTGGAAAGGCTGTATTGTCAAAGAATGTGTGTGTCTGTGTATGTTTGGGTGCATGCACGGATACATGTGTTTAAAAAACCCAATGATTGCTGGAAAGGCTGTATTGTCAAAGAATGTGTGTGTCTGTGTGTGTTTGGGTGCATGCACGGATACATGTGTTTCGGATCAGGGGCCCCCTTCACTTGGTAAATGATTCATGAGTCCAAAATGAATAAGCAAAAAAAATGTACACACAAAACTGCTAGCCTTCTAATCCAGCTTTTTAAAATTAAAATTGATAGCTTTGTACTTGGCAGTGGTGTACATACATGCTATAGGGTTGATGCTGAGTTATCTGTGAGCACGATCATAAAGACCCTAATACTTGGCTGGCAGTGCGGGGGTTTTGTTCGTGGAGAGATAGGCTTGGCACGGTGACACAGACACATTGAATCTGGAAGACCTTCCTTCCAGCCCGATAGCACTGATCGCACAGGACACCGCTTTGTATCCGCTTGCAAAGCGAGTGTTTTATCTAAATTGCAATCAAAGATCAAAATTTAGACCGGAATGCTGTGAGATTCTTCTCTCACCCCCCCACCACCACTACCTCCCACCTACCCCCCACCATCACCCTTGAGTTCATGGATCACATTGTGCATGTTGTTATCTGACAAACCAGTCTTTTGTGATAAACATGCAAGTTTTCACGTTTTCCTCCGGGTTCCCCCCCCCCCCCCCCCCACACACCCCTGTGCTTGACACCTGGGCTTGAATTTCCGAAGGTGTTAAGATCGACTCCGATTGTAGCAACAGGCCCTGCCACATCAAGGTGTTCTCCCCGTCGGCCATTGTCACCTATTAACAGTATCAGTGTCCCCTAATGCAACAGGAGGGGGCTGGGAAGGTAATTAATCAGTCAACACAAACTGTGTGGCTCTATCTATGGTGTACCATGGTGAGATGCCACTTGTTCTTGAGACTGAAGTTATGAAATGTTAATCCTGGTCTTGTACATGCTTCGTTGGTCATCCTGGGAAAAACCAAAGTACTGTAGACATTGTCAGTGCTTCCTCAATTATAGAAGAAAGGAAATGTTTTATTTAACAACACACTCAACACATTTTATTTATGATTATATGGCGTCAGACATATGGTTAATGACCACACAGATATTGAGAGAGGAAACCCGCTGTCACCACTTCATGAGTTATTCTTTTCGATTAGCAGCAAGGGATCTTTTATATGCACCATCCCACAGACAGGATAGTACATACCATGGCCTTTGTTACACCAGTTGTGGAGCACTGGCTGGAACGAGAAATAGCCAAATGGGTCCACCGACGGGGATCGATCCTAGACCGACCGCACATCAAGCGAACACTTTACCACTGAGCTACGTCTCGCCCCTTGAGACTGAAGTTATGAAATGTTAATCCTGGTCTTGTACATGCTTCATTGGTCACCCTGGGAAACACCAAAGTACTGTAGACATTGTCAGTGCTTCCTCAATTATAGAAGAAAGGAAATGTTTTATTTAACAACACACTGAACACATTTTATTTACGGTTATATGGCGTTGGACATATGGTTAAGGACCACACAGATATTGAGAGAGGAAACCCGCTGTCGCCACTTCATGGGCTACTCTTTTCGATTAGCAGCAAGGGATATTTTATATGCACCATCCCATAGAGAGGATAATTTCCCATACCACTGCCTTTCATGTACCAGTCGTGGTGCACTGGCTGGAGTGAGAAATGGCCCAGTGGGCACACCTATGGAGATTGATCCCAAACCGACCACGCATCAAGCAAGCACTTTACCACTGGTCTATGTCTCGCCCCTCCTGAATTATGGAATGTTCTCATGGATGTTAAAAAATTACATGGTTGGGGTAGGGTGTGTGGGTGGTTATGGGAGGTATAGCTTTGTGGTAGTTTGCCTTTTAACTGGTGGTGGGGGGGTGGGGGTGGGGGCGGGATTTAGCTCAGTCATTTGAGTGCTTGCTTGAGGTGCTTGCGTCGCAGGATCGAACCACCTCGATGGATCTATTCAACTGATTGGGTTTATTCTCGTTCCAACCAGTGCACCACAACTGGACAAAGGTTGTGGTACGTGCTTTCCTGTCTGTGGGAAAGTGTCTATAAAAGATCCCATGCTGCATTAGGAAATCCTGTCCTGGACAGAGGAGCAGGCCGAGCTTGGTCTGAATGTACATGTTAAATACTCTGACCTGACCTGACCTGACCTGACCTGACCTGCATTAGGAAAATATAGCGGGTTTCCTCTGATGACCCTGTGTCAGAATTACCAAATGTATGACATCCAATAGCCGATGATTAATCAGTTAATCAATGTGCTCTAGTGGTGTCGTTAAACAAAACAAACCTTTTTTAACTGGTGTGGGAATGGATAATTTTCAGAGTTGAGTGGCAAGGGCCAGTGTCTCTTGCCCTCCCTCTGCTTCTTTTGCTAATGGAAATGTCCTCTTTGGTGGAAGTTTATATAAAAGAACAATGATTCCATCTTTCATACCTGCCTTGGCAACTCTTTGGCAAAGTTGGATGTTGTGTTCATGACAGGCATGCTTGAATACTTCTCTCGTGGAAGCTTGCTCAAAATTACCCACACCATCATTCTCATGCACACAAACCCCATCAACTATGACACTAGATATTGTAGACATCAAAATCTTAAAGGTTTTCGTATGTGCTATCCTTTTTATAAAAGCATGAAAGATATCCCTTGCTTTTAACCAGAAGAGGGCAAGATGTGGTGGGGTTTGGGATTTTAAAATTATTATTTTTTATTAATAATAATAATAATAAAATTATTTATTTTCAGAGGGTAAACACATTCAGTACAAAGTGACTGGTCTCCCATGAGGCCCTCTCTAATCTATACATGATATTATACATACATACATTCAAAGAAACAACATCAACATACATGTAATATATATAGCATGAGGAACAGTAGCACATATTATGAATATTTAAATAATATTTAAATCAATTTGTTAAGAAACTTGAGTCAGTGATAACTCAATACATCATAATTATTTTAACAAACATATCAAAATTAACTACAAAGGTATATCTTAAGGAAGGAACTCTTTACGTGCCCATATCCAATAAAGGTTCAAGCACGCCTACTACGGATCCAGCCTCTGACATAGCCAGTGGGTGGTTCTGAGGGTATATCTTAAAATTTATTATTTGAATAGTGCTTAAAATAGCTGGATTTGAATGAGGCGAGGGATTGAGAATATTTTATCTTTGAAGGGATTAAGAACCAGGGACTCTTTATACCAACACTCCTAATGTCCTATGTCTAATGCTTTTAGGATACAGTTCTCATTTGATTTTGAAGGAGTGGGACTATTTCCAGCCAGTGCACCATGACTGGTATATTAAAGGCTGTGGTATATGCTATCCCATCTGTGGGATGGTGCATATAAAAGATCCCTTACTACTAATGGAAGAATGTAGAGGGTTTCCTCTCTAAGACTATATGTAAAAATCACCAGATGTTTTACATCCAATAGTCGGTGACTAATAAATCAATGTGCTCTAGTGATGTCATTAAACAAATAAAACTTTAACAAATAACTTTGATTTTGAAACTTCTGCTATGTAAAGATCATTCATCTTGCCCACCTTTTCTTTTCTCCACCTTTTTCAAATAATATAATTATATATATAATATACATGTATGTTCATCATGTCTAACTTTACTATCCAGTTACATTAGCAGAGTTTAATCGAAAAACAAATTTACTAGCAAATTGGTTGAATTGTGTCAGGAAATCTGTTGCCAGTTAGTCAGTCAAAATATTACAAAATTAAGACTTAAGAAAATGCATTTGATTTTCAAATTATTATTTTTCTTTTTACAAATTAATAATGAAATATATTTGCTAAATTTAAGTTTAATTTACATTTTATGAATTTTTATGAATTTGCGAAAGACAGCACAAGACCTGTACAAGCAAGGAGGAATTTGTGTTCAGTGGACACTTTTCTAGTTTAATACAGCCAGCTCATATTTCACGTTTTGAGTTTTCCTCAATAAGCTCTATGTCCTTTAACTGTGAGTAATGTTGTGTTCCAACACACTCACAAACATAAGCCAGTTTCTTTTCCACAATAGTTGACATTGACATCATAGCCAGTCTTTTTCTTGTCATATGATGAGGGGCTTGCATTTCCGATCTTATCGCAGGGAGCTTACAAGATAAATTGCAAAGTGATTCCCAAGCTTACCAAGGATCTCACCTGCATAATCTCTTCTGTGTTTACACTCCGCTTTCCTCAGGTGTGCTTCAGTCAAAAAGTTTTTATTATTTTTCATAAACTCCCTCCGTCATAGCAAAGTTGTTCTCAGATCTGATGGCTAATGATGATAAATTCCCCTCTGGTGTGTACATGATGTCTTCTTAATCCCACTGATAACAGGTGTTGGTGTGGGTGGGTTGGTTGGGGGGTTGGGGGGCTGGCCACCTGAAACAAAAGTGCCCGGTTATTTGTGTGTGCCAACCAGAGATCACTCAGCAGTCGTGACAGATTTATCAAAGCCTAATCTCGGAGAATCCACAATCAGGATTATGTTACAAATGAGCCGAAGATGATTTTCAAGCGGGTGCAAGCGGGTAATTTACAGAGACTGGCGGGATTAACACCTGGACTCGTAGGAGGTACTCCTCGTGAGTCATCTGGTTTCTCGTCGACAATTTACGGCACTTAAAAGCTATCTTTAAAGTCTTGAATTTCACCCTAAAACCGAGAATCCAAACCCTCAGACAATGAAGCAGATTTTTTTGGTTTTTATTATTGTATTGAAGCACAGTGGGATGACCTGCTGACGTTCCATCCTTCCACCCTTTGATCAACGAGGGATGTGATTCAACATAATATGTTACAAATTTTCTCCCATTTCAACATCACAGGATCTCTAAGGGCTAGGGATCAGCGCTACCTTATTGTAGCAGGGAGGGATCAAGGGATGCTTTTATTTTGGTCTGTCTTCCCAAAATAACTGATGGGTAAAAGGGTATGCCCCACAGTCTTTGAATGTTGCTAGAAGGGGGGAGGGGAGAGAGAAAGAGGGAGAGATAAGACTAAGGTGATTGGTATCAGATAATGATCAAGTTGTGACGTCTGCTTGAGGCGATTGGTATCAGATAATGATCAAGTTGTGACGTCTGCCTGCACCACGGTGACATGCACTTTGATCACAGAGCATGGATGACCACCACTCTCGTATCATCTCTCAATCCCCGCAAACACGAATTAGCCCGTCTTGACACCGGGCTCTCGATGGTCTCACCTCACAATTAGCAATACGATACAACATAAATCATTTCTTTTTTGGCCTCCATGCTGCTGTGACACTGTAAACTGTTATCATGTGGGTCCAGTGTGAAGAGTTTGGAGGTATTCATCAGGAACACGGGTTGACAGGTGGGATTTCCTGTAGCAGATATTGGCCTCAGGTCACTGTGTACTAGGTTCTAGGTTTTTGACAGCCTTAACGTGTAGACAAACATTGTAGTCATTCACAAACATATTTCTTTTATTTGTTTTAAAACATGGTTGCTTTTTAAATTTATTTATTTAAGAAAGAAAAAAAAAATGTGAATAAAATTTTGTTCATTTATTTAGCAATTGATTTATTAAATTTGATTTATTATTTATTTAAAATTTGATTTACTAAATTTGATTTATTATTTATTTATTTAACATTTTATTTATGAAATTTTATATATTTATTATTTTTACAAATTCTTTGTTTTCTTTCTTTCTTGTTTTCTTTCTTTCTTATTCATTTATTATTTCTGTCTTTCTTTCTTTATTATTATCACAAAGTAATTTGGCATGCCATTTGCCTCAAGAATAAATGGATGATTAATGACTCCCAACAGTAACAAAAAAAAGAGCTGTTATTGGGGATCAGTTTCTTTGCTGTCATTTCTATGGCACAAAGTCATTTGTGTTATTTTAAGTCATAAATTTAACTAATAACAGATAGATACATCACACATGTCCCTCATATGGTATAAAAAGTTGTGGTGTGTGCTGTCTTACATGTGGGAAAGTGCATATATCAGTAAGAGGTCCCTTTTTGCAAATGAAGAATGTATCAGGTTTCTTCAAATGCTGTTTGTCAGAATTATCAAATGTTTGATATTCAGTGGTTGATGGTTAATAAATCAATGTGCTCTAGTGGTGTTTTTAAATAAAAACAACTTTAACATTATTTGAGGTCAAGGTCACAACATTAGTTGAGATTAGTTACCATCACTAGGTCAGGGCTTTAAAGGCAGACTAGACTACCCAACTCTCTAGGGCAGGCTACTTGTAATGTACCTACTTATGTGTTACTTTTCATTTTCATTGAAAACACAACTGCTTTACATTCATGAATAAATGTTTAACAAACCCCAGCACAAAAGAAAAAAAAATAATAATCACACCAGCTACAGAATGTGCAAGGTATATTTAAAAAGATAGCAAATAAATTAATTTATGCAACTTCTGTTTCAGAAAGCTTGCATTTTAAAATTTATTTTTACACATTGGGGATCTGATCCAGCTCATACCGTAGATCACTTGTTAGAAGGGCTGGATCATGGTATGTCAAAATTGACCAAATGTTAGACATCCAAACTAGCCGATGATTAATAAATCAGTGTGCTCCAGTGGTGTTGTTTAACTTTCAAACCCTCTCTGTGAATCCTATATTGTTGTTGTTTTCTATCTCAACGACTGCCCGAGATCTCGTATCTCACAGGCCATGATGTTTTATCTGGGTAAATGTTTTTTCTCAAGTATCTGTGTCAGAATTATCAAAATTTGATTATTCTGATAGATAGTCTTTTAATGCTTGACACAACCGGCAATAGTCGATGATCAGTTAATCAATGTGCTCTACTAGTGATGACCTTAAACTAAATAAACTTTAACTCTTTGTTTTTTTAACACACCTGTATGTTAGGTAAGTGAAGTATTTACCTTTATTAAAAAAAAAAAAAAAAAAAAAAAAAAAAAAAAAACGAAGAAGAAAAATGTAACAGCATTCAGTAGTGATAGACATTCAAGATTTTTGATGACACCCAGAAGACAAATGTCTCTCGGAACACTCCACTTGTTAAGACGGTGAGGTCAGCGGAGTCAAGTGGAGTTGCTTACACCGCGTGTGTTTTGTCTTGTCTCTACCTGTATCCTCCACAGGTGTTGTGGTATTATCTGTGACCGTGTGTGATTGTCGAGTCTCCGCCGGATACCGTAACAGGACTACCTGTGAGCTGGTAGCCTTGCGTACTAAGCCTGTTGATGGGAGATAAGAGATGAGTAGACAAGGGGAAGCAGCACAGGTGTGGGCTGGCTGGCTCGGATCACATAACTGATGCTAGATCACCTTTCTCATCGTTAATATTTCTATACCATAGTCACAGACTAGTTTAGTTTTCATTTAGTTTCTTTAATGTTTTTCACTAGAAATTTGATAAAGGCATGGTTGATGAAACACTTTGAGGGTATTTTTTTTACCATTTTCTGGGTAAATGTTTTGTGAAAAAAAAAAATAATGAAAGTACTCATGCACTCATGGGTTGCTGTTCCATATAAAAGTTAAAGTGGAAATATTCACATAAAGGATTCCTTGCTGCTTTGTGGTAGGAATATCATATACAGGTATTGAATTTGCAACAATTTTTTTTGTTCATGATTGTGCCAGAATTGTAAAATGACATAATATTGATATTTTGGGATTCCATCTAGAGCATAATCTTATACTTCAAATCCAAAACTAGAGATTTGTGGAAGCATGGAATCATATTAATTCTGCAGCCTGATATGTGGGGGAAACAGGTTTCCTCTTTCTCTCCAAGTGTCAAAGTAACCACATGTTAGACACTACTAAATAGCCATCACTAAAACAAATATTTCTTAACCATTTTTGTTTTAAGACAAGATATAGTGTTCACACTGGCCACTTCTATCTGCTCGTGACTGCAATACACCAATAATTATTTGATGTTTGTTTTCCATCAAGGAATGTTGTAGTATACAAAGTGATGTCTTCAAACAGATTGCACTCGTTGAAGGAAATCACAGGTGAGGCCGACAAAAACACAGATTTATTGGAAACTTTTGATCCAAACACCTGCTGTTATCAGACATTGCAAATGGCTTCCGCCTTGGCCAGCTAATCTCAAATGAGATCTTTGGAGAGCTCCCCAGTCTGAGTGATATAGATGTCTTGAACAGGTGAAAAACAAAGGATTCTCTTTGTGTGCCGCAGTACACTAGGTACAACTGATGGGAATTCCACCGGCCAGGTACACATAAAAACAGTTAACAGTGTTCGCCTTTTATGGCCACCACTTGTTTTTAACAGTCTTAATGAGTTCTCCATTGTGCAATAAATTACTGATCATTTAAAAGTCACAAGGGCATTGAATTGTTTGGGAAAGTTTTTCTTTTGTAAATTGGTATGTAAAAGAACTAATTAGGTATCAAAATGGTCATATCATATAATATGTATCATTTAAAGTCACAAAGACATTGAATTGTTTTGGAAATTGATATGTAAAAAACTAATTAGTTATTAAAATGGTTATAATATATTTGTCGATATAAAATAAATTACCACATTGTACAGAAGCAAGATTGCTGCTTTGTATTCAACTGGTCGAGTTACCATATAAATTTAAAGATACATTGTTTTTGTTTTTTTACAAAAATGAATTACAAAGGCTAAAGTGATACAGAAATGATATAAGATAGCTGAGTTGATATACAAATGAAATACATCAGTCATGTTGATGTAAAAAGAATATTCAGAAATGGCAGTGTTGGTATAAAAATGAATGTTTTTGTGGATAAAGAGCAACTTAGACATATAAATACAACTGAAAGAATAATTGTATTTATATTAGTCACAGAATATTAGGGAAAAATTTGGGATGTTTGAACATAATTATTGTTGTGTCTAGTTAAGTGTAATTTTATAATCTTATGTTACTCTATTTTATTAGTGATTGGCCCATGGGGCAAACCGGGTATTTCTCGTTCCAACCAGTGCATCACAACTGGTGTAAGACAATCTGTGGTATGTACTCTCCTGCCTGTGGGATTCTGCATATGAAAGGTCCCTTGCTGCTAATCAGAAAGTAAAAAAGTAAAGTTTGTTTTATTTAATGACGCCACTAGAGCATATTGATTTTTTATCTTATCATCAGCTATTAGACGTCAAACATATGGTCATTCTGACACTGTTTTTTAGAGGAAACCCGCTGTCGCCACATAGGCTACTCTTTTATGACAGGCAGCAAGGGATCTTTTATTTGCGCTTCCCACAGGCAGAATAGCACAAACCATGGCCTTTGTTGAACCAGTTGAGCCTTGCGGAGCACTCACTCAGGGTTTGGAGTCGGTATCTGGATTAAAAATCCCATGCCTCGACTAGGATCCGAACCCAGTACTTACCAACCTGTAGACCGATGGCCTAACCATGACACCACCGAGGCCGGTCTAATCAGAAAGAGTAACACATTGCGTAGTGGCAGTGGGTTTCCTCTTTGATTATTCTTAACCATATGTCCGATGCCATATATAACAGTAACTAAAATGTGTTGAATGTGTCATTAAATAAAGCATTCCTTCGTTCTGGTTAATTAGTAAACTAAAACAAAAGCAAAACTCCTAACAAATTAACCACAGATCGGTGGTGTACTTGTAGCTCAAGTATTTAGATGTGTTGGATGTCACGTCTGTCAAAAACATTCCATCACTTGTGTTGAATGTGGCATCCACTGGTTTGTGTATTAATTACTGCATCTCATCGTCAATGAGTCATTTGTTGTCACAGTTCTACATCATGTGTGATGCAGTGTTGTCACAAACTCTCGACAGCTACATATGTTGCTTTCCCACACCTGGTCTTCACATTAGCATTTGACGTCCTGTTATAAATTGTCACCTATCCCATTATGTTGAGTCTTACCTTGCTCCACAGAGCCGAGTGTAATCTTTATGCTGCAGCGTCTTTTGTCTGTGATGAATGTGTGTTTACCTATTTGATGTTTTACATACCGATTGCGATGACATAAATGGTTGAGCCACTGGGTTTAAGGTTTATAGGTACTAGGGATTCGTATCCTAGTATGAGATCTAAACACAGAGTGAGTCCATATAACTTCAGTGGTGTGGTGTAAAATTATAGTTAAAGTTTGGTTCAGTTATAAACACCACTAATAGAGCACACTGATTTACTAATCAGTTATTGGATATCAAATATTTTACTATTCTGATATATAGTCTTAGAAGAATGCTGCCACATTTTTTCATTGGTAGCTGTGGAATCTTTTATTGTACTTTCCCACCCAGGATAGCACATACCACAACCATAGTGCTCTGGTTGGGATGGGGGGGAAAACCTATTCAGAGAATGGGTCCACCAAGAAGATTCGATCCTTCGACCAAAGCACTTCAAGCGAGTGCTCTACCGACTGAGCTAGATCCTACACCTTTTTACTGTGATCAAAGCTTCATACTTGCAGAAATCTCTGTGATCATCTGTAGAAAGTGTGTACATTTTTGCATACCTGGTAATACAGGATACAGCTGTCTTAAATTGATTATCATATCATGGACCCCATATCACGATATGATACTGTAACATCTTATCGTTACAGCTTTAGCATCCATGACAGTAATAATTGGATATAAGTATAAAAATAAAATTAACTAGTTCACAGGTGTATATTTAGGGATTTATGTTTGGGATTAGATTTTAATGAGGAAACCAGATTTGCTGTGAAATTTTCTCCCTTTTTTTTCTTCTTTTTGTTTTAGGTTATTCCCAATTGATTTTTTTTTCAGTTTTACTGTACTTTAATACTGTATTACGTAGTATACCATGTGTACAGCACAGGGTGGAATCTAGCTCAGTTACAAAAGTGCTTGTCTGAGGTGCTCCAGTTATAGGACTAAACCATTATTTATTGAATAGTGATCAATCTATGTATATTACTAATATACCTCAGGTTTTACTATTATTAGTAAAACCGGCCTTGGAGGTGTCGTGGTTAAGCCACCGGACATAAGACTGGTAGGTACTGGGTTCGCCTCTCGGTACCAGCTCCCACACAGAGCAAGTTTAACGACTCAATGGGTAGGTGTAAGGGCACTACACCGACTTCTCTCTCACTAACCACTAACAGTTTGTCCAGATAGCTGAGGTGTGTGCCCAGGACAGTGTGCTTGAACCATAATTGGATATAAGCATGAACAAAACTACAAATGAATAAGTGAATGAATATTAGTAAATGAAATATGTGAGCCAAAATATATGACTTAATAATACACTAATAGTAATAGCTGTGTACTGTATACAGACTAAAAGTAAGTACCGAAAATGTACTTCTTTTTTTTTCTTTCGTTTTTTCATTTATTGTGGACCACTTTGCATAATTGTTCCTTTATCAAAGTCCATCACTACGAGCTAAGATTACTTTTCAAAGTGTATTCTGTGGCCGCCACACACACATCACACAAACACAGGTGCGAGCTATGCTGGACTGATTGATACGTGAATATTATTACAGTGTGAAGAATTTTCTTTTAAAGCATTTTTTTTTTTCTTCATGTTATCACTTCAACATCTTACTTACTTGAAGCATTTAATCTACATATATCTCCCCGCAATCTGTGGTGCGACTTACAAGCTTATGGTCTCTTATGTGTGACATTCAAGACAAGTATTTGTCATAAATCTTGGCCAATTGACTGCACCTGTATGTTGTTCTTGATTTTTTTTTTTTTTTTTTTTTTTTTTTTTTCAAGCCTACAAACGTATCTCCAATTAAAACTGTCAAAACACAGGGGCCAGTTCCCCGCACCTGGCTCACTGGCCAAAGTGTTTCCGTCTTGCTTCTTACACTGTCTTGCCTCTTACACCGACTCCGTGGGTAGTTATAACTCTGCAACAAGGACTGGTGAAATGTATCATGCTAGATAAATATGTATGCCATTCGAAGCCTGTTTCATGGCCTGTCATGTCCGTAATGTACACCTTTTGTCTCCCACCTGACACACACCTGTACAGGTGTCCCGTTACCAGTCAGGTGGGCACGAATTATCAGATGGGATGCAAATTATTTTAAATCAGGACGGAATTCTGTTTTAAGATAATGAAGCCATGTGATATCTCTGTTATGTTTTGATGTGTTTGTGAATAGTATTGAAAAAAAACTGTTAATGTTTCTAATGATTGTGGTAATGTTATGAGATTAATTCTTGCCCAAGAAAACTGGTCTCACATTACAGTTATAAAATCATACACTAGGTACTGTGAATAGAAATTATACAGGCTGCCGTAACTCATAACAAAAAGCAAATAAGGTTTTGAATAGCTGCATACTTCTATACTGTTACTGGTACATCAGGACCTTAAGAACCAGAGATGAAGGGGTGGGGGGGGGGGGGGGGGGATGTATATTTTGTTTGTTCTACTCTATATAAATAAAGATAAAAATCTGGCTTGTGCCACCCCCCACTAGAGACTGCTACCCCCCACTAGAGATTGTGCCCCCATTCCCCCTCTTACAGGCTTGTACTTGTATATCTTCTACTTACAAGAAAACCTCAACCCAAAATACTTGCCAAATATTTTTATTTTTATGGTTGATTTAAATTCATTATGGTTACTAAAGCTTCTCATCTTTGGCTCGCGCACAATAATTATGCAAATTGGTAGAATAATAGTTTTCATTTGAGTTCTGTTAATTGCTTGTAGCTCTTGAATCCCTTCATGGAAGGCTTTTATATTCGGCATACATTTTCACCAAGTTATAGTTTGTAAGCTGCTCACACCCTTGCCATAAATGTGAAACCAGAGCAAGGTAAAGTTTTCCCTATTGATAACAGACAGAAAAAATATTGTTTGAAACATTTTTAAAGCATTTGGGGGGGGGGGGGAGAACATGTTCAGCAAGAGCATAGGAATGTGCCAAAAAGTGAGGGGGGTGCACACTTTTATATTTACACACTTTTACAAATTATAAAGCAAATATAAAGCAAAATATCTGAAATGTGAGGGGGCACATGCTCCCCTTGCCTCCCTCCCCCGGTTCCTACGCCAGTGAATGTTGTTATTTGAGACTACTTACCGGCCTCGGTGGCGTCGTGGTTAGGCCATCGGTCTACAGACTGGTAGGTACTGGGTTCGGATCCCAGTCGAGGCATGGGATTTTTAATTCAGAATGAATGAATGAATGTTTAACAACACCCCAGCACGACAAATACATCAGCTATTGGGTGTCAAACTATGGTAATGTAAATAAATAAAGTGATGATCAACATCAATATAAAAATTCAAGGTTTAAACAAAAACAGTGTAAAGAACTGTGCAAAAATACAAATACAAATATCACAGAATTTTACGGACACTGAATTCTATTCTAAACTTCAATTTGTGCTGTATTGGCCATTCTCAAAGAGAATGTTACACCCCTGCACCACGGTGAGGTTACAGCACGCGCAGGGTTTTTAATCCAGATACCGACTCCAAACCCTGAATGAGTGCTCCGCAAGGCTCAATGGGTAGGTGTAAACCACTTGCACCGACCACTGATCCATAACTGGTTCAACAAAGGCCATGGTTTGTGCTATTCTGCCTGTGGGAAGCGCAAATAAAAGATCCCTTGCTGCTAATCGGAAAGAGTAGCCCATGTAGTGACGACAGTGGGTTTCCTCTCAAAATCTGTGTGGTCCTTAACCATATGTCTGACGCCATATAACCGTAAATGAAATGTGTTGAGTGCGTCGTTAAATAAAACATTTCTTTCTTTGAGACTACTTTTAAAAACAAAAGCAAACAAACAAAACACACACACACACACAGACACACACATACACACACATACACACACACAAACACACAGACACACACACATACACAGACACACACAGACACACACATACACAGACACACACAAACACATACACATACACAAACACACACAGACACACACACACACACAGACACACACACACACACACACACAAACACACAGACACACACACATACACAGACACACACAGACACACACACACACATACACACACACAAACACACACACACACACACACACAGACACATACATACATACATACACAAACCCAACAAGATTTGATGATTCTGTATGAATTAATAAAGAAGATATTCCCTAGACAATAAAAGTTAATGAATGGACATATGGACAGGCAGACGGAAGGATGGACATATGGACAGGCAGACGGAAGGATGGACATATGGACAGGCAGATGGAAGGATGGACATATGGACAGGCAGACGGAAGGATGGACATATGGACAGGCAGACGGAAGGATGGACATATGGACAGGCAGACGGAAGGATGGACATATGGACAGGCAGATGGAAGGATGGACATATGTATGGATAGACAGACAACGCCATATAATACAACCCGTTAAATAAAAATAAAAAATCACTATCCAGTACATTATATGCAACATTGTGTTTGGCCTCTCTTTCTGTCTGTCTGTCTGTTCATCAGTCTGTCTGTCTGTTCATCAGTCAGTCTGTCTGATCATAGCCATGATTATATTTCAAGACCCACTTGTCAAAATATTTCAGACAATACATTACAGAATTATGCCATAAAATTAATATTTTCATTTAAAGAAACTCTTGTTGCTATTGAAGGATGGGGCCCAGTAGTAAAACGTTTGCTTGATGCGTGGTCGGTCTAGAATTGATCCAGTTGGTGGACCCATTTGGCTATTTCTCATTCCAGCTAGTGCTCCACAACTGGTGTAACAAAGACTGCGGTATATACTATCCTGTATGTGGGATGGTGCATATAAAAAAGCCCTTGCTGCTAATCGAAAAGAGTAGCCCATAAAGTGGCAACAGCGTGTTTCCTCTCTCAGTATCTGTGGTACATAACCATATGTATGATGCCATATAACCATAAATAAAATGTGTTGAGTGTGTCGTTAAATAAAACATTGCCTTCCTTCTATTGTTGCTATTGTAACACATTTCGGACAATTTCAATAAGTAAAATTACACATGAAATGCATTTGCTTGTTTGCAATATCAGTGTCTGTATACACACGGTTTTTTTCTCATTGTGTGCATGTTTCTAGAACCTGAGACTAGATTTTATCTCCCAATAAGTTTGTGCATATGAAAACACACACACAAAAAATATGCATTAGGAATAAAATGAAGTTTTAGCTACTACACACATTAAAGGGACATTCCTGAGTTTGCTGCAATTATTGAGGTATTATCAACTAAAAGAGACTTTTTAACGATTGTAATTGCATATCAAATATATTTTTCTGCATAAAATATTAGAGGCTGTATATTAAACATGTTTCTGATTGTTCTAATATTTGTACTAGGTAAACTTAATTTTATTTCCTACAAAAATATTTTATTAGTCAGATACATCTTACAATGCAGAAAACTCAGGAATGTCCCTTTAAGATGACCAAAATCACATTGACTATACAGACACTGGTATTCTAAAAAAAAAAAATTAAACATGTAATAAAGTCATTAAAAATGCCCTGTTAGTCTGAAACATTTTACAATGGCTTTAAACTGAACTTTTTCCATGGTTTAATTCCACTTAACCAGCATAAACTGATGTCAGTTTTTGATGCTGTTGTTAGTTTTGTAAAACTGTTTTTGTTTAACTTTTTGCAGGTATGTGATGACCGTGTGGTTAGTTGCAGTGATGATGGTACAATTCGGATTTGGGATTTTGAAAAATCCAAGACATCTTCAAAAAAAGCAAGAAGATAAAAACCTTTTTCTTCTGAATATGTGTCAAAACTAAAATGCTGATGTGGTTTTAGGGTAAACCTGTGTAAACCTGTTTTTAATTTTATAATAAAAGTAACATTTATTCATCCAAACTTCAACAAAATGTGATTTTTGTGAATGTATTTTATCTTTGTTAAATGCTTTATTCGATAAAATCTTTTAACATACTGATCCCTAATAATGAGACAGATGTTTTATTTAAGACAGATATTAAGTCTTACTCATCCGGTTTCATTGATGTTCTGATATAAATGAGAATCTTGTTTTGTGTGTGATTAGTTAATATTTGAATATCTATCATTGTGAGTATACATTACACATGAATACAAATAACTAAATGTGCAAAGATCAACTTGTTTATCTTTAATATTCTGTTATATAATGGCACAACAATGTAAATTTAGTGGCCAAAAGAAAGAAAACACTTAGGTGATATTTCTTATGTAAGTATAATTTATTAGTATTATAGAGTACCTTATTCTAACTGACCTACATTTTGGACTATTTTTGCCTTATAAGTTTTACGAAATTTCATTTATACATGTATTTCTTAATAAGTACTTAAGTGAAAAGAGGGCTTTATACAAGGAAACATTTTCTTTCCACTGTTTTACCTGTTTTGTTTGTTTGTTTTTGAACAAAGAAAAATATTTTTAGTTATATACAAACTGATAAGTTACTGAAATATATGAATGACTTGCACCAACTGTGATAAGTTACTGAAATATATGGGTAACCTGCACCAACTGTGATTTATAAGTAACTGAAATATACATAACATGGCAACATATACAAACTGTGATATAAGTTACTGCAATACATGCATAACATGCACAATTTTTTTTTTTTTTTACATTTGTTATTTCAGGGTAATGAAAACAATAATGTTTTTATTTTATTTTTTGTAACATTCATGAGTTGTTGTGGTGTCTTATTTATTAATTATTGTTGACATATATTTGTGTGTGTATTTGTTTATTTATTACTATTTGTTTTTTGTGGGGGGTTTTGTGGTTTTTTGTTGTTGTTTTTTGTTCGGGGGTATGTTTGTTTAAATATGTTTTTTGTTTCACACAGTCTTCATTTAAAAGCAAGGTAACTTGTGTTCTTATTATTGATGTTTAATGAAGACCACAACTAATTTACACTGGCAAGGTCACCAAGTGGGGTTGATCGTATGACTGCTGAAATGACATACAGGCAATTTAATTCAGTACTTATTCAACCTCGCCGCCATACACATACTGATATTTACAGGCAGTGACACAGATAATTTCAAGTTCTTAAGTG
Source organism: Gigantopelta aegis (assembly GCF_016097555.1). NCBI lineage: Eukaryota > Metazoa > Mollusca > Gastropoda > Neomphalida > Peltospiridae > Gigantopelta > Gigantopelta aegis. The sequence continues at coordinate 29,778,677 of NC_054702.1, forward strand.
TAATGATTTTTATATTTCTCATCTTTATTGCCATCTTCCAATCTTATTTACATTATTATTATTTAATCTTCGTGTGGTTCACATTCGTTTTACTGTGCTCTGGCACTTTACAATCTGGTTTATGGTTTTAGTATTTTCATTAGTTTTTCGTTTTCTGAATATTATTTATTCGTATGAATGGGTCCATATTTTTTATATACCCTTTAGACAGAATCTAAGTAAAATGTGTCATAAATCACGTTCTTTGACATACAGTGTAAGTTAACGTTTTATCTTTTGCTTTGAAGCTATAGATATTCGGTATTTTGCGCAGATTGCAGAAGCTATTGACATTGTTAGTTGTAGCAAAAATTCTGCAGAAGCTATTGGCATTAGTTTTAGCTAAAAGCTGCAAAAGCTACTGGCATTTGTTAGTTTTAGCAAAAAGTTGCAGAAGCTATTGGCATTTGTTAGTTTTAGCGAAAAGCTTTATAAAAGACTACCGAAAAGCTTAAAAATATATATAAATTCTAGAAGCAGAAGTGTCCAGAAGCAAAGGTATTTTACAAGCATTTAGATGTATGTTAATATTATTTAAATTAAATTTAATTATACTGCGTTTTAGTATATTTTCTATTTTATTGTTTCTTATTACGTTGTTAGTGAATTGTGATAAGCTATTAAAAGTCAACTTTGAAGAATTAAGTTGTCTTCTGTTTTCGATTTCATATATAAAAATATTTCATGTACCCACCACCCTCACCTCCCGATTGGAGACTGTGCTCCCCTCACTAGAGATTGTGCTCCCTACCCCCCCCCCCCCCATTTCAGATATTGTTTCCATGGACCTGTTTTCAAAATGATAGTTTGGATTCAGCTTGGAGTTCTTATCTTCAGCGCTGTCAATGTGTGCACAGAATGATGACACATCTCAAGATAAAACGACCACTGCGTATGGTGGACAATAGCATTAAAAAGCTTTGAATGAATGAATGTTTAACGACACCCCAGCACGAAAAATACATCGGCTATTGGGTGTCAAACTATGGTAATGCAAATAAATAAAGTGATGATCAACATCAATATAAAAATTCAAGGTTTAAACAAAAACAGTGTAAAGAACTGTGCAAAAATACAAATACAAATATCACAGAATTTTACGGACACCGAATTTTACTCTAAACTTCAATTTGTGCTGTATTGGCCATTCTCAAAGAGAATGTTACACCCCTGCACCACGGTGAGGTTACAGCACGCGCAGGGGTAAAAAGCTTTGAATCTGGTAAACAAACTTAGTAGAACTTAAAAGTTTCATTTTTTAGCCAATGTATAATAAGTGTAAATCTAAAGTTTATTCTTCGAAATTTGCGACAGCAGTCAACAGTGTAGCCCGAGTGCTCTGACGTTCGAGAGCTCGACGGACGTTCCGATGGTTTCAATCGCTTTCTTTGAGATTATAATCGTCCGAACGTCCGTCTAGCTCTCGAACGGCAGAGCAATGTGGCTATCAACAGTGTTGCTATAAAATGGTCTTCCAAAACTGATGTTTAATGGCATGTTTATCATTGTTGGGTATTTATTTTGTTAATATTGATACAAAATTGTCAAGGGCTGAAAGTTTGTGTTTGGTGAATTTTGGAACATGTTTGTGTGTTTTTTGTATTAGTTTATTAGTGTATTGGTATATGTATTAGTTTTTCGTTTTGTGGATATTATTTATTCCATAGTTTTATATACCCTTTGGACAGAATCTTAGTAAATCACGTTCTTTGACATACAGTGTAAGTTAACATTTTATCTTTTGCTTTGAAGCTAGAGATATTCGTTATTTTGCGCATATTGCAGAAGCTATTGGCATTGTTAGTTTTAGCAAAATGCTTATGTAAAAGACTACTGAAAAGACTTTTAAAAGCTTAAGTTTTAAATTAAGGTTTAAATTTCAGTGTTCAGAAGCAAATGTTAGTTTTTTGTTCAACAGCACTACTAGAGCACATTTATTAATTAATCATCGGCTATTGTATGTCAGACATTTGGTATTTCTGACTCGTCATCAGAGGAAACCCGTTGCATTTTTCTTAGTACAGCAAGGGATCTTTTATATGCACTTTCTCACAGACAGTAAAACACATACCATGGTCTTTGATCAGTTGTGGTGCACTGGTTGGAATGAGAGAAAAAATCAGTTTAATGGATCCACTGAGGTGTTTCGATCTTGCGACGCAAGCACCTCAAGCGAGCACTCAACATTTAGATATATGTTAGGATTATTTAAACTTAATTTAATTATACTGCGTTTTAGTATTTTTTCTAAAACCAAATTCCTACTAATATTACATTGTTAGTGAATCGTGATAAGCTATTAAAAGTCAAATTTGAAGAATTAAGTTGTCTTCTGTTTTCGATTTCATATATAAAAATCTGGCAGTCATTTCTTGGGCAATGTATAATAAGTGTACGAGCTCGTAAATCAAACGTTCAGTCTTCGAAATTTGCGACAGCAGTCAACATGCAGTGTAACCAGTGCTCTGCCGTTCGAGAGCTCGACGGATGTTCCGACTGTTTCAATCGCTCTCTTTGAGATTATAACCGTCCAAACATCCGTCTGGCTCTCGAACGGCAGTGCAAACGGGCTATCAACAGTTGTTGTAAAATGCTGTTCCAAAACTGATTTTTGATGCCATGTTTATCATTGTTGGGTACGGTATTTACTTTGTTAATATTGATACAAAATTTCTGTTGCAAAATTGTCCGATTTTTAAGGGCTGAAAGTTTGTGTTTTTATGACTTTTGGAACATGTTTTCTTGTATATATTTATCCTTTTAACAAAGGTCTGGGAAGTGTGCACAAAAAATGTGTAGGTCTCGGACACCACTTCCACTGAAAAGAGTATTTTCTTTTAAGTATATTTTGTTGGAATCAGAACTGATGTGACTGTTATTATGCGGTTGAAAGAGGGCCGATTCCCATATTTATGGTTTGAAAACAGGCTTGATTCCTGAATTTAGAATTGAATGTCACATAATACAATAATGTCTGTATACTAAGTTTTAATAACAGTTGTTTCCCTTTCCGGACTCCTTAATGTAAAGAGTGGTATTGTTTGAAGCTCTTGAGTAGCGAACATTCCAACGTAAAACTTTAAACATATTTTTTCCGGTTTAATTTTAATTGCCATATAAGCTAATAGGTCCTTCTAATACTAAAATATGTAAAACCAATATTGGTGAGACATTTGTTTAGCGGGTGGTCGCTTTCGATTCAATATAATATGATTTAGCCTATATCGAATATATCACGATGCCATTGTCAATCTAAACACGCTACTCTATTACCTTAGAAGAGACGATGAATTTGATTGGCAGAACTGTAGAATTTTCAAAAGTTCAGATAAAAAATAATAATAAAGATCCAAGCGGATCGCAACAGATAATCGCAAGTTCATGATAGCGAACACTCTCGAATAATTTTTCTGGCTTCATAAAAACCTAATTACATGTACATTCATTTATCAAGATACAGCAAACGTTTGGTCCTCATGCTTAAGCTGGCGCGTGAATGTATGCACGGGTGTCTCGACTGGCGAGCGATTTGTTTTAGTGAAGAACTAGTCATGCTCTCCAATATAATATATTGGGGGGGGGGGGGGGGGCGGGCCGGCCACTGAAACTGCAATGCACACGCGCCTAATAAGGCTTTGGGGGTTTTAGACAATGCTCGGCAAGTAAAGAGGGTGTACGAGTCTACCAAGATTAAAAGATGTACGACGAAGAAGACGTGCTGTCTACGACTTCAAACCATGCGTACACGTCAAAACATCAAATACTTATGCAGTTATATCACGTTAACATAGCGGGGTTCTAATGCCGGGCAATTAACTCAGATTTCTTGCAAATTGTTTTTGATATCCTCGACTTACCCAGGCGCCACGAAATGTCTTAAACATATCCCGGTCATATTGAAATGATGACATTCTTGTAAGCAAAGAATTAAGAAGACTTAATATTCAGACCTGAGTGAAACATTAACGCCCATAACAATATTAGATATATACACGTACCTTCCTTTCACAGTGTCAAGAAAATTAGTGAACAATGTATTGCAAGTAAATTTTACAAAAAGTTAAATTAATATCATGTGATGTCAGAGAGCAGTGGAGGAAATGAGTCTTAACCTCTTAGCATTACATTTAACTCTGGCAGCGTTGTCGATGCAGGAGGGAGGCTAGGTGGGGAGGGGGGCATACACATCTCAGTTTACTTCTTTCCAATTTTAAAATGATAGAAAAGCTAACACACACGACGTGATCTTGGTTGCGCCGTCTATAGAATGAATGAATGAATGTTTAACGACACTCCAGCACAAAAATACACATCGGCTATTGGGTGTCACAAATAGTTAGTATATGAAAATCGCCGTGTATAAAAGTCCAAAACAATGTACATGACAGAATAGTACATACCATGGCCTTTGTTACACCAGCTATGAAACACTGGCTGGAGCGAGAAGTATCCCAATCCCCCATCCCAACCCATCTCAACTGAAGACGAATATAAGAAGTGCCATATTAGTAGAAATGCATAACTATATATGGGGGAAAAAAAGAGAGTTCATTTCAAGCAGGAAAGTAAGTTTAAAAAAAAAAATTCATACTGTTGCAAAAACGGACCAAGTACCTTTAATTTTTTTTAAACTGAGTAAGAAAACGTTCTTTTTCATTTCATTTCAACTTATTTTCGTGATAATATCCAAGTAAGGTTCAAGCACACCTCAGCTATATGGGCTGTCTGTTCAGGACAGTGAGTTAGTTGTTAGTGGTTATTGAGATAGAGAAGAGGTTGTAGCAGTCTTACACTTACCCATCGAATCGTCAAAACTCGCTCTGGGTGGGAGCCGGTACCGGGCTGCGAACCCTGCACCTACGAGCCTTATGTCCTATGGCTTAACCACGACACCACCATAATGTACTCGAATAAAATTTCCACACTTTATAATGAACCTATTGTATTACTGTTAAATATTTCAGGGCGACAAGGAACCATCATAGCAGCATAATTACGTCTTGTTTGACATTGCTGTATGAATCATCGTCATGACTTGGCCGTGTCATTTCTAGAAACATATTGGCGATTCACCAGGAAACATCATATAGTTTAAATACGTGGCTTTAGACCTGTATCTGTAAATTATAGTACGTTACCAATTCATCTTATTGTTTTTGACAGCTATTGTCAAGTTGGTGTTAGTTAGTCATTTGGGGATTTAGCCGGTATTTATGATGTACCTAAACATGTACCGTAACTTGGCCAAACCTTCGTGAATCCAGTGTGCTGACGTTGGCTATAGAGCCAACCGAATCAGGGTTTTTAAAACAAGACTGCGAATGTTAGTGGTGGAAAGGGTGTAGATTTTTTTTGTCTGTGTTTGTGTTTTAAAAATGTCCATTCACATACAAAAATATACATGTATATACATTGCCAGCTTTTAAAAATCTTATGTCTTAATTGCAATGGCAAATCCATGATTGTTCGTATAATTGCTGAATAGTTCTGTGTGCAGACATACACACACATACAGACACACACATACACAGACACACACTTACATCCACACACACACACACACACCATGTTTTGCATTTACCGTAGTTTAACAGTTTCGTGCTGAGGGTGGGGGGCTTTAAACATCTATTTTATTATATTCTTTTTTTATTCTATACACAACACACATACACGCGCACACACACACACACACACACATGAAGGTTATCTTAACGCTACGATATCCTAAAACCGTCGTAAGCTGTGACGTCACAACGACGCATACCATAGCCTACGACGGTCTTAGGATATCGTAGCGCTAAGATATCTTCAAACATCTGGGCCCTGGTCATATGCACTGGCGTAGGAAGCGGGGGGGGGGGGGGGGGGGCATGTGCCCCCAACTTTTCAGATATTTTGCTTTATATTTGCTTTACAGTAGTGTCAAAGTGTAAATATAAAACTGTGCCCCCCCCCCCACCGCCCCCCCCCCCCCCCCCCCCCCCCCCCAATTTTGGCACCTTCCTACGCTACTGATATGTTACGGTTTTGTCGTTCAGATGGTCTCGTGTCATGTCGGGGGATTAAAAACAAATCCCACGTTTTGAAGTTGAATAACCAAAAAAGTATGCAAAGCAGAACTTTGATATTTTGCACAAAATCAATTTAATATATTGTGCTGACTATGTGCATCGATACACTGCAGGGCCCATATTTTCGAAGCTATCTTAGCCTACGAAATCGTGAAATCATCGTAAGCTATGACGTCACTATGGCGTGCGCTGTAGTGACGTCACAACCTACGACGGTTTTACGATTTCGTAGCGCTAAGATGGCTTCGAAAATAGGGCCCCAGGGCTTTAGCTAAGATGTTTTGTTGGGGGTGAACAGTACGTGCATTGAAAATGAAAGGACACAAACACGGCATCTTCTGCCATGCTACATTTATTGTGTGTTACGTCATCAGAATCGTTGAATGAATGTTACGTAGGGTCTCACACCAGTAATAATAATACACAATATAGTCCAATCTCACACCAGGTTTTAATAATGTCATTATAGGTGGTGATATACAACATACACTACATCTTTCCCCTTAACAAAATTAAAAGAAATTAAAAAATTAAAAAAGAAAGAAAAAGAAAATGCTACGGTAACAATAAACAGTGGAACATTAACCAGAGTTTAACTATTAATTGAGTGATAACTTTAACGTTACTATAAAGGTCTATATCTTCATGTTTCTCGGTGTCTGATGGAAATCTTACTATCACTATTTTAAAGAGAAGTCTTGGAACAAAAATACTCATTAACCAACAAACAATAACATATGTATAAAGTAGTCAAAGGGGTAGACTACGCTCATCCTTTAAAAGCATTATTCTGGCCTTCCTTAAAGGGACATTCCTGAGTTTGCTGCAATGTTTAAGATGTTATCGACTAACAGACTTTTTAACGATTGTAATTACATGTCAAATATATTTTTCTGCATGAAATATTGGTGGCTGTATATTAAACATGTTTCTGATCGTTTTAATATTTGTACTAGGTTAAAATTCATTTTATTTCCTAAAATATATTTTATTTCGTACGTACGAAATTATTTAAAGACGAAATCCAGTTTGGGCTTCTTACAAATTTTGACGACCAGAAACACATTTAATATACAGACACTAAAATTCTAAACAAGAAAATATATTTAATATGTAAGTTTAATCGTAGAAATATTTTATAAGTGGGAAACATCTTACAATGCAGCAAACTCAGGAATGTCCCTTTAAAAGCACAAATCACACATACTAATCCTGATATCTGACAGGTAGCCGAATTGTTCTACTTGTTTTTTTAACATCTGTCAACACATTTGTAGGCGGAAATGAAACAGGCACTTCTGGAGGTGTGGTTTGAGCACTAGTATCTGGGATTTCAGTGGATTGTCTAATGGAACTTGGACAATCTTGTGGCTTGTCGACAGAATCTTCTTCAGGTATTTCCAGAGTTCTATCCAGAGCTAAATGTTTTCTGTTGCGACGGTATTTATGACCAGAATCTGTTTCCACAATATATGATCGTGGAGAGGCATGTTTATCAACAACAGTAGCTGGATGCCAGGTGTCACCAACTTGCATGCGAACCATTTGACCAGGAGTAAGAGTAGATAATTCATGACGTGCCGATCGATCGTAATATAACTTTGTTTTTAGCTGTTGCTTTTCTAGTTGAGATTGAACCTTGTGTTGTAGTTGTGGCTCCAACAATGTGTTGGAAACTGGCAGAGTGCATTTAAGACGTCCACCTTGTAGGAGTTGAGCCGGTGAAGCATTCAGTCCTTCAATGGTTGTGTTCCGATATGCAAGTAGGGCTTTGTGAGAATCAGTCGATTTGATGAGCATATGTTTTCACAGCTCGTTCCGCCTCCCCATTTGACTGAGGGTAATGAGGATTAGAGGTTTTATGCTGAAACTCATAGTCTTTGACAAATGATGCAAATTCACGACTGGCACACTGCGGACCATTGTCAGATATCAGATATCAGGTATCCCATATCTAGCAAATACTCCTTTCAGATGCAGTATAACATCTCGGCTCGTTTGATCGGTCAACTTCAGGACTTCTATCCACTTGTTATAGTAATCTACACAAAGTAAGTAGTGACTATTTCTGCGGTGGAAAATGTCAGTACCGATTTTGGACCACGGTCGTTCAGGACAGTCTGAAATATGCATAGGTTCTTTGTTGTTTGACGGTGCATTGTCAGCACAAACGCGACATCTGGCCACATAGTTATGAATGTCAGTAGACATCCCAGGCCAAAACAGAATATCACGGGCTCTCTGCTTACATTTCACAATTCCAAGATCTGACTCGTGCAATTTTGTTAGCATTTCTTTCATAAGAATTTTGGGTACAATGATTTTACTTCCCTTGAACATCAAACCATCTGATGTTGTAATTTTGTCACGTTATGTCCAATAATCACGGATGTTAGATGGAACTTGGTGTCTTTCATCAGGCCATCCAGACATGACAACATAATGTATTGCTTGTAGAACAGTGTCATCTGAAGTTGTATTTTGGAATTCTCAGAATTTTTCTGGAGAGATAGGTAGTTTACCAATACTGTTGATTTCTATCTTGTCATCAAACTGTTTATCATCAGTAATGTTCACGTGAGCACGACTTAGAACATCAGCCATGATTAGTTGTTTACCAGGAACATACACAACATCTAGGTCACAGCGTTGCAGTTTCATGCGCATTCGCTGAAATGGAGGAGACAATTCGTGTAAATGTGGGTTTTTTATTTAGCTACAAGAGGTTTATGTTCTATGTGAACTGTGACTTGCTGACCATATATGAGATCATGATATTTCTGGCATGCAAGCACAATACGCAAGAAGGTATTTTTCTATATGTGCATATCAAATCTGAGTAGCTGCGAGTGCTCTGGATCCACATGATACCGGTTGGTTTTGCTGCATCAGAACAGTACCCAAACCATGTGAGTTTGACAAGACAACCGGTTTAGACGAGTCAAAGTAACGCAGTGTGGGAGCAGATGCCGCTATCTGTTTCAGTTTCATGAAGTTCTGTTGCTGTTCATGTTCCCAGTGCCACTCGCCATCTTTTTTTCAGGAGAACTCTTAAGTGTGCTGCTTCTTGTACTAAATTTGGCATAAATTTAGACAGATACTGAATCAATCCAAGATATCTTTGCAAGTCTTATTTGTTTTTTGCAGGAGGCATGTCCAAAATGGCAGTGATGTGTTCAGTTGTAGGCTGCAAACCTTTATCAAAGTACAAATGTCACTTTGTGAACACATATTTTAGCCTTATCAAGTGTGAACTTGATACCAGATTCTTTAGCACGGTTGATCATAGCTTCAAGGCGATGATCATGGTCTTCTTGTGTACTCCCCCAGACTAAGATATCATCATGTACAGTTTCAACACCTTCCAGACCGTGGAACACATCTTCCATTGCTCGCTGAAACACCTCACTTGCCGATGAAATACCAAATGGTAAACGAGTGAAGCGATATCTCCTTTTTGGAGTATTGGATGTGGTAAGAAGAGAACTGGGCTCATCCAACTGTATTTGCCAATATGCGTTCTTCGCATCGAATTGCGAAAAATAGTGTGCATTAGGTATTCTAGCAATCACCTCCTCCAACGTCTTTGTCGGGTAATGCTCACGTTTGATCACTTGGTTTAAAGCACTTGGATCAAGGCATATACGTAACTCGTCATTCTTAATCACAGTAACCATACTGTTGACCCATGGAGTTGGATCCTTTTGCTTCACGATCACAACTTGGCTTTCCACCTGGTCTAGCGCATGGGTTACACGGTTTTGCAGAGCTACAGGGACTCGACGTGGTGGGTTTATAACGGGTGTGGCATTTGCTTCAAGTTGGATACAATATGTACCTGGTAAGCATCCGTGACCCCCGAATAATTCTGGACATTCAGTTTTGTCGAAGGTATGAATACGTTGAATGAGGTATAAGGACTGACAAGCTTGTCCATTCAAAACGCTGTATCTACATCGACAATATAGAACACAAGAGAAACTGTTTTATCCCTGTATGTGCACGGTACTGTTATTTTACCTCTAACACTGAGGCGATGTCCGGAATAGGACCATAAAGTGGAAGAAGATTTTTCGAGCTTTTGATTGAGATCAAGACTTTGGAATTGTTTATATGTGAGGGTATTACATTTGGCATCTGTGTCTAGCTGGGATGGAACACTGTTATCTCGAATTTCAATGTCGGCAAACCATTCATTTTTATGTATGGTACTGATATCCATGAAGAGTGAACTTATGAAGAAGTTGTTGTCTTCTTCATCTTCTTCTTCCTGGATGTGGTGCATTTTCTCTTTTCGGGTGGGAAATGCCCTTTTTTTTCCATCGACACAAGTGAATGACAGACGTTTGCGAAGTGATTAAGTTTTTGACATTTCGAACACTCCTTCTCTTTCGCGGGGCAAATGTGTCCGGGTTTCCAATCATAATTACGACATTTGTTGTTGGGTTTCGGAGAATTAATAGACCTACGAGGCCCTACTGAATGAACTTCTGTGTCCTGCGGTGGGTTCATCGTTTTTAACTGTGATTGTGAAAGCTTGCATGCTTGCGCTATCTCTATAGCTCTCTGTAAGGTTAGGTCTGAACCTTCACTGAATAACTTTTCTCGTATTTTTGAAGAAGGATACCAAACACTATGCGGTCTCGAATCATTTCGTCACAATCATGGTAACCACAATCACGAGCTAGCAGCTTTAAATCTGTGACAAAGCATTTAAAGGTTTCATCTGTTTGTATCTTCGATTGAAACTTATATCTAGAAAAGATACGGTTTGTCTTCGGAATGGCACGTGCTTTGAAACGTCTATAATACTGATCTAGAACTTTCTTTTGTTCTTCAGTCATAGTGAAGGTTTGTATATCTCACGACCTTTGGATCAGACCCAAAGCATGAGGTAATTGCATTTTTGTGCTTCGTTTTTGTCACTAAGAGGTCCTTCAAAAACAAATGTCACGTGGTCAATGAATTCCTGCCTAGCTGCAGCAAGATCGTTCGCCTGCCAATTCATAACTGGCGCGCTTCCTACAATGCCATCCATGATTCATTTCAAGTAACTTTTGATATTAATGACTTACTCTTGCTTTAACTACTTGCAGGTGTGAATTAAAGTGCTTCTGACAGCATGAACAGTACGTGCATTGAAAATGAAAGGACACAAACACGGCGTCTGCCATGCTCCATTTATTGTGTTTTACGTCATCAGAATCATTGAATAAATGTTACATAGGGTCTCACACCAGTAATACACTACGGGGGGGGGTTGGGGGGGGGGGTTCGGCAACTGAGTAATTAACCGTCTAAAACTCCTTAAACGGTTAAGAAGAGAATTTTCTTTAAGTATTACTTAGTTTTAAATTGGCGCGCGATGCAACCCATTCAACGTCTATCGCACAAATAGGCGTACGGGCTCCCATTTTTGTAGGGGAGCAGGATGGTTTTTGACCGTATTAAACAAAAATGCTCGAATCTGGATAACAAAATATATTTATAATACCATTACTACCAAACAGCTATATAGGGTTAAAAAGGAATCACTGCGCATTTTTACATGGATTACAATAATTTTGAGGGTAGAATGATGGAAATACATGGTAAAAAGATCTCACGTTAGCACATTTTACCTGAATATCTGTATAATTTTTGCTCGAATTTGAGGTTTTGCTCCATCACTAAGGGGGCAGTTGCTCTCCCCCCCCCCCCCACCCCTGTCTTGTACGCTTATGACGGCATGTTCCTTTCAAAATTATATATTTGTAATTTGAATTGAATATAGAGGTGCTATCACGCCCATCAAAAACGAATTACCCTGAAGTTGTACATCTGAAGAAAAACAAAACTATTACAACCAATAAACAAGTAAAAAAAAAAATGTTGGTTATCATGTAAGAAATATGTCAATAATTACACCTGTGGAAAAATATATCATCTTTTAAAATAATACTGATAAACCACACAAGTTTTTAAGCGGAATTAACAATAACAATATTTTTTAAATGTACAGAAGAAGGAAAAAAAAAAAACACACACACACAACAAAAACACAAAACAGAGATAAACCGCTCCCGAAAGATATCGGTGAAACGAGTTCCGGAGAAAACCAAACAACGCGGAAATACAGCGCTGTTTGCGCACCTGCATGCCCATATGTTCTTTATCTACACATACGGACAGTGGTTGCATTTAGAAGAACTGGTCTAGAAATATCCACAATAATATTGTTAAATCTGCCGATTACATCGCAGATACCCAGGCCAAACATCCAGACCGACTGTACAGTCGATGACTTAACTCCGGCTAGGGGCGGTACGTAGCCTAGCTCGAGTCACTTCTAGCCCTCCCCTTGTTGATATGTTGTAGGGAAGGGCTAGAGAGGACTGTGTGTAATACATCGGCAATCGTCGACGACCAAATGGTAGCCAGCTACTGTGTCTAAAATACATTTTTTTCCCCCAAAATCTGATGCCACAGAGCTTTAGTTAGAATATTGTCAAGTCCAGTCATGACATTAAACGTACTTGTTGTTTAACCAGTACCAACGCTTCAACACATCAATAAGGGGAGGGCTAGAGGTTACTCCAGCTATGACGGGGTGTAGCCCAGTGGTAAAGCGCTCGCTTCATGCGCGGACGATCTAGGATCGATTCCTGTAGGTGGGCCCATTGAGCTATTTCTCGTTCCTTCTAGTACAGCACTACTGGTATATCAAAGGTCGTGGTGTGGTATGTGCTATCCTGTCTGTGGGATGGTACATATAAAAGATCCCTTGTCACTAATGGAAAAAATGTAGTGGGTTTCCTCTCTAAGACTATGTCAAAATTACCAAATGGATGACATCCAATAGTGGATCTTATTAAACTTTTTTTATTCCGACGAACAAAAAGTAGAAATATATTTATTTAATGAATGAATGTACCTTTAACGACACTCTAGCACGGAAAATGTATTGTTTTGTTTACTGACATCACCAGAGCAGTGATTAATTAACCATCGGCTAACGGATGTCAAACACTTGGTGATTGTTACACATTTTTCAATTAGTAGCAAGGGACCTTTTATATGTACTTTCCCGCAGACAGGACAGCACATACCACGGTATATGATGTACAAGTCATGGGGCACTGGTTGAGGCTAGAAAAAGGCTTGTTGTGACACTTGATTGACAGAGAGGAAACCTGATGCCACTACAGCAAGGATTAAAAAAAAGCACTCTGCCATAGGTAGAACAGTATACACATGCCCCGACTGATACATCAAAAGCCTGGTTCGGACGAGGGTCTCTCTCTCTCTCTCTCTCTCTCTCTCTCTCTCTCTCTCTCTCTCTCTCTCTCTCTCTCTCTCTCTCTCTCTCTCTCTCTCTCTCTCAGATGACCACTGCGGGAACCAGTCAAAATAGTTTGCATACGTTTAAGCGAAAAACAGCTGGCTGAACTTAATTATAATCACCACCACAACAACTACCATTACCATCGTAACAACCGCCACCATAAACACCACTACCACCGCCATTATCATCATGACAACCACCACCACAATCTTCATAATCCAAAGGAAAAATATCAAAACAAATATGACATCATTATCACACCACCGCTACTACTACTACTACTATTGCCATCATGATCACTGCTAGTGTCACATCATCACATTATCATCATTACCACGTTCACCAGCACCACCACTATCATCATCACGTCCACCATAATAAAAACTACAATTCTTATCATCATAATCATCATCACCACAACCACCACCACCACCACCATCCAGTTGCCGAAGCAATCTGCACTATTATGATAACGTAGACGTCGTCTCTTTAACACAGCGTTAACAGACCTCTCTGCGGAGTGGAACGTCTTCTCCCGTCGACTTTCGAACATGATTTGTTAAATCGCTTATTTCATTTTTCCTCCACTGAGAGTTAAATACTTGTCTGGCAATCACAGATGTAGACCGCATATGTTTCGCATCTTCTGTGGGCAAAATTAATTTAGCTGCGTCGCTATTCAGTTTCCAAGACTGGTACATACATTTGCGCCTATCGGTATCTGCTGGCGGCAAACTCCGCGTGCAGCGTAACGTCATCCGAGGCAATTAACCACTTGTTGACGTTCACCAGTCTATGACGGAGACACGCGAATCGGTGCTCAAGTCAGTATGGTGCCTGTTACTGATGCCTTTTTGACTGATGTTTTTCTTAATGATGGTTAAATGATTTACTGTCGACTTTCCTCCTTAAAATCCAGGAAGTAAGTGGCGAGCTGTCACTCACGCGAGTTCACGCCGTTTCTGGAATTTTTACGACATACGACACGTTTTGCACGTGACTTTTTATTGCCGCCTAAAAACCTCGAGAGGTATGTAAATATTTCACTTTTATTTTATTAGAAATTTATAATTAACAATTAACATAAATAACTGGCAATAATGATATCGTTTTTTACCTGTCTTGGACTGAATTCTCTGGCGAAGTTATCTGGAGTTTGTGCCCACGACAGACGTGCTTGAACAGTTTTCAAAATCCCATACTACCAATATCGTTTTAATTGTTTGTTGTTTTTTTCTGTGTTGTTTTTTTGTTATTTTTGTTTTACAAGACATACTTTAATAGTAATTATTTAATTATGTAATTAAAGGTGACACCAAGAATAAATTACTGTGAAGCTGTGTCAAGTAATCACCTGAACAAGAATCGTGAATTGGTTCATTAAAGGCATTTATTTATTTATCTATTTATTTATCTGTACTATATATATAACTTGATGTGAAAGAATAATGACAGGTGGCTGCTTAAGCAAATATACAATACTGACAAGCGACTGCAAACATTTCATTGAAATGAAGGAACCATGTTTATTCTGATAGGCCCTATCTGTCATCTTCCAGAAAATAGAACATTGAAAACAGAATGGAACCCTCTCGAATTATGTGTTTTGAATATTATGTAACTCGGGTGTATGGTCACCGTCGTGTGTACATGCTTATGTATGTGTGTGTTTATGTGACACGGTTGGTATGTTTGTTGATTTTAGCTATTATTTTCAAAGTTTATTTAGATAAATATGAGATGAAGCCATGTATGTCTTCTAGGTGCTTCGCAATCGTCCGGCAAAAATGTTGCTCCGTACGCCACTGCTGTTTGGCGCGTCCAAAACCAGCATGGCCATTCTAAACATTATCACTGCTCTACAAAAACAAACTTAATAGAATGCATTACTTGAATGAGTAGTTCTGCATTTATCAGGCTCGTGTGCCCGTTCGGGTTAGGGTTAGGGTTAGGATTTTTTGTTTTTTTTTGTTCTTGGGGATCATGACTCGAACCCCCTAAAACTTCGCTTAGCAGTCTAGACCGCCTCGCACATTGCATGATTTCCTACACACGCGCCTGTTTATATATCTTTGAGATATGTTGTAATCATGGGCATTCTGGTTGTAAGTGTCGCCAAACGTCTGTAATATAGAGAATTTTTGTATAAATAAATTATAAAAGGTCAAAGGTTAATAGTGTAGTATATTTAATATAACTTTCGTAATTCCGGATATGGGATATGGGACGACAGTTTTGGGGTGGGTTGTTTTTTTTTGGAAAATCCGGACAGCTCATTTGGTCGTTCTGGTTGGTCGAGAAAATCGGGTTAAAGTATAAGAGCACAGAAACGATTGGACGACATGAAAGTTCACGTTTTAAGTGCGGGGTTTGTACAAGGGAGACAACTCCATTGAGAAGTGTCCAATGACCATGAGACCGTCTTTTCAACAATTACTACCAGTAACAACTATTCATGCAGCCGCATAGGCGTCGGGCTCCCTTTTATGCAGGGGGAGGCTCCCCTGTCTCGTATTCATATGCATGCAGGCGCGTGTGCGGCGCGGGGTCGGGGGGGTCGAAACCCCCTTCTGCTCGTTTTCTTTTTCAATATATTTTCTGAGCAGCATGACTCCACCACCTATAAACTTCGCTCGCCACAGTCTAGACCTCTGCCCTTCCTTCCCTGCTAAATTTCCTGAACACGTACCTGTCGTGTAAGAGCAATACATGGATTTTCCGATGAGACAAATATGTCACAGTTATTTCTTTAGCATCTCCAGTACCGGTAAAAATATTTGAAATGTATGAAACAACCAGAAGAAGTTTGTTTTGTTTAACGAATCCACTAGAGCACATTGATTTGTTAATCATCAGCTATTGGATGTCAAACTTTTGGTAATTCTGACATACAGTCTTAGAGAGGAAACCCGCTACCTGTTTCCATTAGTAGCAAGGCGTGTGCGAATAATTTTTACATGCTCATATACCACTAGAGTTTCGAGCATGTCCGTCCCGGGGCCTGTCTCTGGAAAGCCAGGGGCTTGTCCCGGGACAGAAAAAAATTAAGCGGACAATTTTGAAATTTACATCCAAAAATTAAATAGTGGGCCTTTAAAATTTTGATGCGCACCTCTAATTAATATAATTAATAAAGAAACTTCTACTCATTAAATTTGGTCGCTAGATTAGATCGGGTGGTCAAAAAGAAATTAAATAAGATCGGTGGCCTGACTCGGGATGGAGGGGGGGGGGGGGGGGAGGGGTAGAGTTGAAAATGGGCAGAATTTTGAAAATAGCAATTAGTAAAAAAGTTAATAGATTTTTTAAAAAAGAAAAAAGTTGCAAGCCAAAAATAAAAAGAATTGACTGCTCGGTCGAATATTTATCTAATTTGGAGCATTTTAGAAGGACAGTCCAAAAATAAATAAGAGAAAGAAGAAAGGATCGGACTATTTAATAATATTAAAAAAAGAAAGTAATTTCGACATCAACTTTTGAACGAAGGTCTAAAAGTTTAAAGTCCGGTCTATATGTCCACGTGAGTGGCCTCGTTAAGGCCGTTAGGGTGCACAGCTTGTAGGGATGAGATGGGTTGCATCCCGTCAAGAAAACCCCTCGATTGACAGTCAATAGACGTTGAAGGTGTAGTGCTGTGCTAAAATACAGATCTTGAGAAGCCGGATCCGTCAGAACGAGAGAGAGAATCAGACTAGGGTATAGTCCAGTCGTCATGGGTTGGTATAGTGGTGCGGACGGGCCCGACTCCAGAGGATACGAGATGGTATCACGACAAAACAAAGTAAAGTCTAGAAAAGAATAGTAGGGGCGACCCCGCTTCCTATTTCTTCTTAGAGTGGGGCGGTCAATCTTCCAGTGCTGCTAGGACAGGCTTGGACATGTTGAGACTAAACGCGAACCGTGAACAACAACCGTCATACGAGTCACGAAAAAAAAAAAAAAACATAGTCAGACGGGGAAAATGACGTGGAGGCAAGGAATCTCGCTAAAAAACAATCCAACCTGGTGGTGCAGACTGTCGAAACGAGAAGCGTTCCAGCGTACAATCAGTTCCAATGGCCGCATACATCCCAGTAGAAAACTTCACTTCGCTGACAAAACAACGAAGTGAAGGATCCCCAAGTCGAGCCGTGAAAGCACGTGCAGTGTGCACACGCGAAACAAACACGTCTTACCGCGTCGAGCTCCAGACTGGGAATGTGTAGCAAGGAATATTTTATATACACCATCCCACAGACAGGATAGCACGTACCACGGCCTTTGATGTACCGGTCGTGGTGCACTGGCTGCATCGAGACATAGCCCAATCGGCCCGCTGACGGGGATCGATCCATGGCACATATAACATGTTTAAAGTAACCAGTTCTGATAAGAAAAAGCTTGAAACAACCAAGGCAGAAATAACAAACAAACACACGTTTGAAATACTATGACTGATACAAACATAAGTTTGAATGAACCAAGGCGCGTAAATCAAGACTGATAACACACTTTCTTTTGAAAGTATATACGTATAAAGTCCGATACACACACGGAACCACCAATTTTGTGCATACGTTTTAAGAATCAACAAGCCAGATACATACTGAAACCTTCAGAACTTCAAGAGTGATGATAAGTGATCTGGACGATCATAATGCCTCTTTTATCGGGATTTTAAAAAACACAAAACAAATTGAGTTCAATAATTAGGTTACTTATTCTGATTGGAAATGATCATTTCAGAACTATTTGTTTCAGCTGTGAATATATTTATCTTATACGGGGAAAGGAAAGGAACGGTTATCTTATGGCTATTTAACGACACCCCAGCACAGTGGTTGGCATGCTGCCGTTAGGTGTCTTAACAAGGGAATTTGGACACTAGAAAATGAGAGAACAACTTCGCTGCCGCCACATGGACCACTCTTTCTTATCAGTAGTAAGGAATCTTTTACACTGTCCTACAGGTCTTGCATGTGGAAACTCAAGGACACAAATATGAACTTCGTAAGACACCTAGGGAATCGCTTTACCTCTGGTAATCGTAACATCCATGTTTGACATAGAAGGTAGGCCTACAACTTAGGATAGGTAGTTTTCTTCTTAATGCCCTTTGTTTCCACAACAATAGCGCTTCCGACCGAACGCATAGGTGCAATGCATTTAATTTAAGGTTAGACAAACTCGGGAGAAAAGTGTACTAGTGAATTGTGTGTGCACACAACGTTATAAACACCAGTGTTTGGCCAGCACATGTCGTCAAAGTGGAAATACGGAAGCCATTACACGTGTTTGAAGACAGGTATGGATGTAATAGAAGAGATGAACTGGAAACGAGTTGCGGATGAAGAAATAGCTCTCTGTTATTCTTTCGGGGTGGTGAAACAAAGCGGGTCGCATTATAGTTGAATTTGATGCATCCGTTTCCCTTTTTGCGGCAACACTTTTTAAATCGCCACACATAGCGCCAAGTCAAAGCGTTCGTTTGCGGGGCACTGGAGATTGTGACTCCCATCCCACGGCACGCACGGACCACACAGTACGATCGTGAAACGGGCATCACCAAGATGTTCGGAAACATGCTGGACGCAGGTGTTCAGATCCATCCATTGTCCAGGAGGATTGCAGGTGTGGGATTCCAGAACGAGGTGGGGAGCAGCACGCGTTATCAGTATGGATACCACATCGCGAGAAACCGATCTTGCAAAATCAGAGATTGTGTCCACGACAGGCGTGGATTTTGAAAAGTTCTCTGGTGATGAAGCTAGCCAGATCATACCCACAACCCCACATACTCATATCACCAAAATTCATTGTCCATAAGTAGGTCCACTTTATATCCATTCGTGGACATCCGATTGGGAAGGAAATGGAAATGGTTACCCTACCATTCTAAAAAAAGAAAAAAAAAAGAAGAAAAATCAAACCCAAAGATTAAAAAAAATAACAACACACAAACACATTACAACACCTAAAGCTGTAAACTGTAGTATATAGTGTCATGTTATAGACGTGTATGTCTGATACATTGTGCAAAACAATACTAAGCATGTGATAGACTTTTGAAAGAAACCATTAAGATAACCAAGTCCAAAAAAAGAAAAGAAAAAAAAAGAAAGACTTTTGAAAGAAACCATTAAAATAACTAAAATCGTCCATAGTACGTCACCCTTGTCCCCGTCACCAAAAGAATTCCGGCTGACATCAATAGATTATTATTGATAAAATCACCATAGCATTTAAAGGGTGGCCTAACAGATTTATGCGAATATGTGTGGTGTCTTTTATTTCAGTTTTATATTGTTTTGAATTTATTGTTTCGATTCACGTTTTAATACTATTGCATGTAGTAATAAATTTAATACCAGGGCCCCGTTCCACGAAGCGATCTTAGCCCTAAGATCAACTTAAGTTCATAGAGTAGCTATGCGCTTAAGGTAATCTTAGGGCTAAGATCACCTTAAGTGCATATGTTAGCTATGCAGTTACGGCGATCTTTGGGCTAAGATCGCTTCGTGGAACGGGGCCCAGGTTATTTACGGATTGTCTTTGTTCTTGTCATTGTGTTGTTGTTGTTTTTTGAACTCTATATAAATACATATTTCTAAAATCCCCCCTCCCCGCTCCCCACTAGACAGATATCGTTCCTGTGGATCTATAATATAATTTAACTGATACACGATTTCCCGTTTGGTTCAAGTTATCGAACCTGAATTTAGCCAATTATTATTAGGATGTATCTACGGTGCTCCTAATAATAAGCGGGAAAATGAGCAAACAACCAATCAACATAGCATATAATAATGCATCTGGTCGGGAAGCAAGTGTGTGTGCTCTATGATCGCTGCAGTCCTGAAGTCATTTAGTGTCAGATGCGCTATGCACGCGTTGCTAGCAATACTGACAATGTATGCCTCTTCAGTTTGTTTAATGTTATCGCTAAAGGACATTAATTAATTAACCATCGGCTGTTGGATTTGTTAATTCTGACATACAGTCTTCAGAGAAAAGTCGCTACATTGTCTTCGTTAGCTGCAAGGGGTCTTTTATATTCACTTTCTCACAGACAGGACAGCATATATCACAGTCGTTTACAGTACATTGGTTGGGCTAGGGAAAAAAACAATCAATCAGAGAATGGATGCACCGAGGGGGTTCGATCCTATGTCCCAAGCATCTCAGGTGAGCCATTTCTAATATATACTAAATGGGTGTAGTTTAAACATGTTTTGTCGCTAAGGTGTCTTTAAACAAATATTTCCTTCTTTTTTTGTTCAAAGAAAAGTAAATCCCGGGTGTGTACTGCATTTTCTTCACACACACACACACACACACACACATACAGACACACGCACAGACACATACACACACACACACACATAGACACAGACACACACACACACACACACACACACACACACACTACATATACACACACACACAGACACACACGGAGAGAGAGAGAGAGAGAGAGAGAGAGAGAGAGAGAGAGAGAGAGAGAGAGAGAGCTAACATACATAACTACATTGAAGTGTTAAAATAAGGTGTATATTACCAAATCAAATTCCCTGGAGGGCAATATTAACATCTGGTCATAGTTGCTAATGTGACGTGTCATTCAACAGATACATCATATATGAAAATACTACAACCCTTCACCCTTTAAAGAAATGACAGAAAATGGGGGTGGGGGTTGCGGTTATGCTTCTAGTTTTGGATATGTCATAGAAGCATCTTTGATTATTCTAGTGCCGCATAAACATTGTCATCCTACTTTTAGTGACACATCAAGTGAAATAGTACCTGGAATGAGTTTGCTTTGTTTAACGACACCACTAGAGCACATTGATTTATTAATCATCGGCTATTGGATGTCAAACATATGGTAATTTTTACCTGAAATGAAGAATGAATGACAAATATCAATACAAAATATTCTAAAATAAGTTTAAAAACCACAGTGTAAAGAGTTGTGCAAAGGTATAAATATCACAGGTAAGTATGTTAAAATTTCAAATAAAAATCAGTATCCCGTAAAAACTTCAATATTAATACCTGGTGCACATATATTAATTCAAATGAAATTATAAATTTTACTAGCCAGACAAAACAACACTGTGGTAACAACACCCGATTTATATCTCACCAATGGCAAGCATGGCAGTATTTAAAACTGTCTAATAAAATTAGATGCATTCCGAACTTTGACCTGATAATATTCTATTTGATATACTACTACCTATACGACCATAAGGCGGAAGGGTAATGTAGATGTTGTGCTTGAAGACCTTAAAACATAATTATCGCCGCTATACCTAGTAACACAAAGTGATAACGGACTCCCACGCCAACGCCTTTGGTGGCTTTTATTATTTTTTTAAAACTTTTTGTTTACTCAAACAGATGGCAGACACATCAAACCTGCATTGGATCTTTTAGCCATTGTTGTGAAGGAAAAACATCATTTCCTTCACAGTTTTTGTCAATAGAAATGTCTGCCAAGCAAAGCTGACTAACATAATGAATAAGTCGTATGCTGCGGGTCTTGGACGCATGCAAATCTCATCAGCAATCCGGTTTTTCGAGACTCTACCTGGCAACCATCTGTACGGATTGGAGATTATCCAAGTCGTAAGTGGTTTCGCATAGCACGTGCTGCGCGTGGCTTAAATCACACGGTGTTCCCGCCTAGTGCTTGTGGGGGTTGTTGTGATGGTTCGCCAAACAAAGTCGGAATCATAGGGTTTGCAGACACTTTGCTTATCCCCGGTGTTTATACCCCCAGGCGGTTACGACATACACATGCAGCGTAATGTGTATTGGTAACGGGAGAACTGAGAGCGAAATAAACGAGTTTGCAGCGTGCAAAACGTATCAGCCGAGAGTTTGCACGTGCAGTGGTGGTGGCAGAATTAAGAAATAATAGATTGGCTCTCTGGCAAGACATGGTATAAAATAATTTAATTTCAAAGGACTCGAAGAGAACAGATTCTAAAAGAATAAAAGTTGCATCCTTTGACCTTACCATTATCTTTTAGCCGTTAAAACCATTACGGCTATGAAAACATGGCAAGTTCTGCTCGCCAGTAATGTCAAAAGCATCTGTAGGAGTAAGTTAAATCTTTATGTATATTCCAAAAGAAAAATTCTAAAATAGGTTCATCATCTCTCACTTCACAGGCCGAAAACAAGTTCGGGTATGAGCAACACGAACAGATGCTGGAATCCTTATTCTTTCAGCAGACACTTGATTGCAGATCTGCTTAAATATGTCTTTGATGTTCCGATACAACACGTTGCTTTTGCGAGGCTCATCCAAAACTATTTCGTGAAGTCAATTAACTACATAACGAAAAAAACGAAGGGAACTGCGTAGAAGCCAAAGACATATATAATAATAGTTTAAAAAAAATAAATCCATTGTGACTTTTGTTGTTTGAGTGACAGGTGTCAATGAAATGTGCACAGCCCGGCTGCAGAACATCAACAGGTGGCCCTCACGTGGCACGCCTGGCGCGTGCACAGCACCCACGTGCTACCAGACGTACCTGTTTTAGGCCGTTGTGGTAAACACATAATAGACCAGTGAAGCCATGAGGTGGACTTCTGTTGCTTCAGATGCTGCAGATGCCCGCTATCTAGGGGTCATGAGATACCCACTTGGACGATGCGAACTGTAAAATTGTCAAGGAATCGTTAAGCAAAAACGAGGAACACGAGACGTTTTTTTTTCTTCCCCGGCAACGCTTGGAATGCACATTCAGTTTATCTACGACTCGGGCAGTTCCTTGTAATACAAGAATACATGTTGCTGAATACACACGGTTCTCGTCAACTAATGTGCTTTTTATATGTTGGTATAAGCATTTGTAAGGCAAAGGTGTGAAATGTTCCTTTTGTAGTTGAGCATGAGGCTTGTTCAAGAGGCCGAGCGTTTGCGGTCGCTTGATAGACCGGTTTTTTGCACCTAACCGTAAATAAATGTGTCAGGATAGGATAGCACGAAAGCCAGTCGAAAGCTCTAGCACTCCAGAACAAATCATTTATTAGTAGAACATTAGTATGGAGTAGGTGTTACATTCTATTAAAGCTATCGGTGGCTTTTAGTACTTTAAGTTTCTTTGCAAAACTTATTACAACTTTGTGAGTTATTTTGTTTAACCATAAACCATTACATTCAATTCATTTCAACTTATTTTCTTGCTTATATCCAATTAAGGTTCAAACACGCTGTACTGGGCACACACCTCAGCTATCTGGGCTGTCTGTCCAGAACAGTGGGTTAGTTGGTTAGTGAGAGAGAAGAGGGTGTAGTGGCCTTGCACCTACCCACTGAGCCCTTAAGAACTCGCTCTGGGTTGGAGCCGGTACCGGGCTGCGAACCTTGTACCTACCAGCCTGTAGTCCGATGGTTTAACCACTGCGCCACCGACGATGAACCATAACGAAAGTTAATTTGTATTACGTAGTATGCTCCTGAATGTACACCGTCACTGTACGTAAGAATGACACACCAACTCTGGCACAATCCAGAACAATATGAAAGTGTAAAAGTGTTTTGTTTAACGACACCAATAGAGCACATTAATTTATTAATCATCGGATATTTGATGTCAAACATTCGGTAATGTAGTCTTAGAGAGAAGAAACCCGTTACAGTTTTCCCATTAATAGCAGGATATATTTTATATGTATCACCCCACAGACAGGATAGCACATACGACGGCCTTTCATATACCAGTCCTGGGCCCCGTTCCACGAAGCGATCTTCGCCCTAAGATTACCTTAATTGTATAAAAAGTAAAGTTTGTTTTATTTAACGACGCCGCTAGAGCACATTGATTTTTTATCTTATCATCGGCTATTGGACGTCAAACATATGGTCATTCTGACACTGTTTTTAAGCCACATAGGCTACTCTTTTACGACAGGCAGCAAGGGATCTTTTATTTGCGCTTCCCACAGGCAGGATAGCACCAACCATGGCCTTTGTTGAACCAGTTATGGATCACTGGTCGGTGCAAGTGGTTTACACCTACCCATTGAGCCTTGCGGAGCATTCACTCGGGGTTTGGAGTCGGTATCTGAATTAAAAATCCCATGCCTCGACTGGGATCCGAACCCAATACCTACCAGCCTGTAGACCGATGGCCTGCCACGACGCCACCGAGGCCGGTTTTAATTGTATAACTACTTTATGCACTAAGGTGATCTTAGCTCTAAGATCTCTTTTAGTGGAACGGGGCCCAGGTGTATAGGCTAGAACGAGAACATGAAAGATAATGGTCCGTAAAGACTGTCGCTGTGGCTCATCATAACCAGGAGCCTAATTCGCTAAACTCTCGTAACTTTGCGATCTCGCAGTCCAGTGCTAAACGATTTGCAAAGAGGATGCTTTGTTGTCTAACAGAGCCTAAGCGACCGTTGTGAATTAGGCCCCATACCTCGCCGTTTAAGGGGAGTTATTACTCTCGCTCCCCATCACTCCCTTAAAGCTAGTTCAAAGACAATCTAATTAAAATTAGCTCCACTATTACATGTGGATCTAACAGCAGCCAGTTGGAGCTCATGTCCACCAATCAAAACCTTACTTGTGGATGTGGAAACTTTTTGGCGTGTCCCTATCCAACTTAGGTTCGGGCACGCCCGCCCCGGATTTGGCCTCTGACATCGCTAGTGAGCAACCCCGGGGGGTGGGGGGGTCAGTTGATATTGATGGGAAATTTCTGAGTTTTAGATGGTATGACCATGGTCCTAATAAAAAATGGGGGGTGGGGGGGAATTACATAAAATAAATTAAATATAAATAGCACCATATTATTATAATAATTAATACCTGTGAACCTTACTTGCAGAATCATGCCAGTGATTTAAAAATAATTTGAAAACATTCTGAATTATCCTGAGGGTATACGACATGTTTCGTGTGAATTACGAATGCCTTAAAACATGTTTTATTTTATAAAATAAATAATTTGTAATGTAAAATTGAAGACTGATACGTTCGCTGTACTGCGGCCACTAAAACAGACTCGCCCGATATTTTTAGAATTTGTATGCTCCCAAATAACGTTATAAAAGGCGAAGTGTGATTAGTCAATATTTAAATTATTATTTACAGACGAAATGTTACTTGGACATTGGAGACTACGCAGTGTTGTTAGCAATCTGATTAAAATTAGTTCTACTGGTCTAAATAAGGCATTCGTAATTCACAAGAAACATGTCGTATACCCTCAAGATAATTCGGAATCAAATTATTTTCAAATCACTGGCATGATTCTGCAAGTAAGGTTTTGATTGGTGGACATGAGCTCCAACTGGCTGCTGTTAGATCCACATGTAATAGTGGAGCTAATTTTAATTAGATTGGTTCAAAGATGGTAATTTTCAGCTTACCCTTAGCATTGGAATGTACATGTATATGGTATCAATATGGTAATACCTTAAATGGCTTCCCATAATCTAAGTTAGGGGAGCCAGACCGGCCTCGGTGGTGTTGTGGTTAGACCATCGGACACAAGGCTGGTAGGTACAGGGTTCGCAGCCCGGTACCGGTTCCCACCCAGAGCGAGTTTTAACGACACAATGGGTAGGTGTAAGACCACTACATCCTCTTCTTTCTCTCACTAACCACTAACAACTGTCCCGGATAGATAGCCCAGATAGCTGAGGTGTGTGTGTGCCCAGGGAAACATGCTTGAACCTAATTGGATATAAGCACGAAAAATAAGTTGAAATGAAGTAGGGGAGCCAATTATCATTCCCCTCAACGAGGTCTGAAAATTGTGAAAGATCATAGTAATTTCAAGCCATGGTCCTCGTAACTCGACATGTAGCTCAGTGACGGCGTCCACCTGAGACTTGATAGGGTGTAGGATCGACTCCCCTCACTAGACCGATAGAACATTATTAGCATTACAACCACTGCTGCTCCACGGCTGGTATAACGAATTTGTGCTATGTACTGTCACACCAGACGTCGTTTTTGTAAAGTGGGAGCGGGATGCAGCTCAGTGGCAAAGCGTTTACCTGATGCGCTGTCGGTCTGGGATCGATTTCTGTCATAAGAGTTCATTTCCAAAACGTAATATACCCATTTACATCAGTTAAAGACAGTTAAAAGCAAAAGTAAAACAAACGACGTGGCGTATAGTACAAAATGCAGAATTTTAACATCATGGGCCCCGTTTTACAAAGCGATATTAGCGCTAAGATCACCGTAAGTGCATAACTACCTAATACACTTACGGTGATCTTTACTCAGCGTTAAAATAACCGGACTACCTTATGCAATTAAGGTGATTTTAACGTGTTTTTTCGGAAACTTTATTGTACTGATGAGTAGTACGAACATGTATACCTTCACTGCTAACTCCAAAAATAAATCTGAAAATTGCCGAATAACTCGTTTTCGAAATAAAATCTTCATAATATAAAGTCACTTACAAACCTTTATATACCAGTCGCGGCGCACTGGCTGTGACGAGAAATAGCCTAATGAGCCCACCGACGGGGATCGATCCCAGACCGACCGCACATCAAGCGAGCGCTTTACCACTGAGCTACGTCCCGCCCCTATTTGGAAAGATGTTACAATGGTTGCAAACTTGGGATAGTCCCTTTAAATAGCGTGTTTTATTTACTGCCTCTCTAACAAACGTTAATAGATTCATTTTGTGTGATTCACTGACGTATCACATGTTATGTCTTTCGATTTGCATACTGGGTATTCCATACGACTTATCTGATAACACGTCGAGTTCCATTTTCCTACGAAATTCCCCGACAAAAAGATTGCTTTAAACGGAACTATCCGATTGCAATTACTCTGGTCTGTGTACAAAGGCTACGCTTCTTGTTTATGATTGTGCGAATTCCCCTCCACGCGTACCGGCCAACAGTCTATTTTGAATACTGAGGATTTTATCATCGGGATAAAACGTAGATACAATAGTTAAATATTGCTAATTCGCTTGTTTGATAACTTCCTTTTAGCGGCGCGCTGTTATCAACTAATGGTTATGGCATTATACCAGCCGGGTCTGTATCGGACCCGTTGTAATGAGATTAGCACAGGATCTGAAAGATCGATTACTGATGAAATATAAATATTTTTCTTTCGGCTTAAACACTAAATGGAATAACGGCACTATCGGAAGATTTGCGATATGGGGTTCTGTATACAATCCTCGGCATATGTTACCGGTATGGTACGACTGCCGTGTCTTGTGCCGACTTGAAAAAACACGTTAGGAAAGGAAAATAAAAGGAAAATGTGTTGAGCAAGATTCCAGTACATTTTAAATTAGGGATGGGTATTCGAACATATTTTATCACAATATAAAATATTTACGGTGTGGGTAGCCTGCATCCAATAAGGATCGTGTTAATTTATTTACAACAGCGTCCACCGTATTTGGAGGAACACTATAAAGAACATTTCCTTCCTTCCTATAAAGAAAATAAAGATTTACATACATGATACAAGTTGAAGTTTGTTATTTAAAGCTCAAAACATACGGTTTATTTCAGTGAAATAAAGTTATTTTGTTTTACCATCAGTCCTCTCCTTTTGACAATGACTGGTATATCAAAGGCCGTGGTATGTGCTATCGTATCTGTGGGACGGTGCATAAAAAATATTCTTGATACTAATGGAAACATGTAGCGGGTTTCCTCTCTAAGAATATATGTCAGAATTACCAAATGTTTGACATCCAGTAGTCTGCCTAAAACTCTTTTGAATATAGGCACGTTAATAAAGTACCATTACTCATCCAATAGTCAATGATTAATAAATCAGTGTGCTCTAGTGGTGTCGTTAAACATATCAAACTTTAACTTTTTGCTTTACAAGGTACCACACCACAAATCTTTTTGTTCATGTTTAACGCATTGATTTTTTTTTTCGTAATATCATAAGCAAGCAGAGTTGTCAACATAATAAAGATGAGATATTTTAGGCAGACATTAGTGTTGAAAGACAGCCCGATAAAGATGAAATGCGTTGAGAGTAATATGTGTTCAAGTTACGTATTTCCGAGATAATCTTGACTACATGACTGACGACGTTACCTTAGATAGCTGCAGCGTATCCCTGATACTCTCTGGGAGTGTGGTGGGGGTATTTCTTTTAAATATATCACTATGGTGTGTGTGTGTGGGGGGGGGGGGGGGGGGGGGGGTGTTAAGAAACTAAGAAAACAAACAAAAAACCCTGAGATCTTCTTCTTCTTCTTCTTCTTCTTCTTCTTCTTCTTCTTCTTCTTCTGCTGCTGCTGCTGCTGCGTTCAAGCTGTAGCTGATCATGCTTTAGATTTGGGGTCCCGTTGTATTGTCAAATACCGCTGTCTGAATTAAGTCTTCTTTGGTGCTCATACCTTTGCCAGTGTTGCTCGTTTCGCCAGTGCGTCGTTGTAACCGTAAGACTGCAGGTAGCACTAAACCAATTTAATTTCCAGCTGGGTCAAAGTTCGAGGTGCACCGAATTTTTGATAGAGAAGTTAACACCACAAGTCCTGTGACTGGTTATAAATGTGAGTGTTGGTTGATCTAGTACCACTGTGTCAAGTAGCCTTGTGCTTGGAACATGTATGGGGTACCTGTAAAAAAAACAAAATTTTGTGCGAAACTAGGGGTGTTGTAGAAACATCTGGTTATACCGGAAATGAACCATGAAAGGTACCATTTTCTGCAGTTAGTACTTTGAGGTAGGGGTTGTAGTACTGATATTTATGGGTCATAGTTTGGTTGATTATTGCATATAGTGTTTAAAGCACAAACGTTAACATGGTCGCCTATGGGATTTTATTTGGTATAGCCCAACCTGCAGGATGTACTGTGGAGACTGTGGTCCCGTTTGACATTGGCGGACTTATACACGATTAAGACGTTTCTTCTTCTTTTGACGTTCTTTCTTTCCTTCGTTGACGTTTTTATTCCTTTTCTTCGAGTTTTTTTTATCTGTCTAGACGCAATTGGAATTTTATATTTTATGTTGTTTATAGGAAATAAGTTTCTGTTACAATAGCTTTTTTTTAATTATTAACGTTTTATTTAATACCATCAATATTTTATGCTACGGACAATTCCCTGGAGTGTTTATATCATGTAACTATTGTTTTCCTTTTTATATAAAAAAAAATATGTATCTGTTACAATTGTTCTTCGATAAACATCTCACTATGGCAACGGGCAGCAGTCATGTTTAAAATACCATTTCGTGTTTTCGGTAGACGTGGTTTGGTATTTGATGGTCCTGTATGCTATATCTAAAGCAAAATAAATTATACATATATATTTAAGTTCAGTAGTATATTTGGCTTTCGTGTGATTCAGTATAAATATTATAATTAGAAAACGGCCAACTTTATAAAACTGATAATGATACAAATACGTTTAAAGTGATATATTCTTGGGTCATGTTTAACAACACTACTTGAGCACATTGATTTATTAATCATCGGATGTCAAACATATGGTCATTTTTGACACAGTCATAGAGAGGAAACCCTCTACATTTTTCCATTAGTAGCAAGGGATTTTATATGCACCATCCCACAGACAGGATAGCACATACCACGGCCTTTGATATACGAGTCGTGGTGCACTGGCTGTGACAGAGATACAAAATTTAATGATATACAGTTTATAATTTGCAATTTAAGATATCAGCTTTAAAACTGGTGGGTTCGCTTTTCGGTACCGACTCCTACCCAACGTGCGTTTTAACATTTAATTGGAGGGGTGTAGCCATTAACTGACCATTAATCTACGTCCAGGACACACGGCCTGGATAGCTGATTTTTGTGCCCGGGACAGTGTGCTTGAACCGTAATTGAATATAAGCACGAAACCCAAGTTAAACAGAAAAAGGGCTATTATAACGTTAACCTGTTTATATCTGTCATCTGACAAAGTTGAAAATAAATCTAATTAGACGAAATGCAAGCGAACGAAACTGGAGGCAGATAATGGGCACGTAATTGAGTTAGAATAAGTTAACTGCGCGGGTAAAGCAAAACCACGGCATGCACGTGCAGCTAATGGATTTAACCGGAGGTGAGCTCCGATAACGGCCGTCTCCCGGCTCTCATACACGGTGGCGAGGAAAATAGCCACATCTGGAGGTCTTCGAATGCCAATCACAGATCGAGCTCTAGAGATCGCGCTAAAAAAAAAGGAAAAAAAAAGGAGAAGATCTTTGAGAGAGAGAGAGAGAGAAAGGTAAAAGAAAACTAATAAAAAAAAACGTGATAAGACAGGTGCAACTTTATTAGGTTTATTCTGTGCAACTGCAATGTAGTACGACAGCATCAACACTTCCGGGCGAATGGGGAAACTCACGGAACATCCCGAGGATGTTGTTCAAGTGAAAGATCTGACAATCGGAAGGTGGAGAACTGCAAGGCGAACTCCGCCAGACAAATGTGTCGATGTTTGTGGAATAAATAGCCTGGTGGGAAGTAAATAGGATGGCAGGGTGGAAGAATTAGAAACCGAGCATCCCACCTCGTGTTCGGCTTTATCTTGACGACTCCGCAAACATGGGTCGTGTTTCTTTGTATACAGGCCGAAGATTAAAGTAGAAAGTTTAGTGTAGCAAGCATTAAAACGCGATACAAATGTTGGGACACAGGTGTTTAACCCGCAAAGTGGCGGAAAGGAAAATATGGCGAGATCCCGTTTCTTTGCTGCAGGGGGAGGGTAACGAGGAATAGGCTGAACGTTTAACATTCATCGGGTAAAAACAGTGAAATGGTAGACAAGGTAACAGAAAGAATAGGAGGCATTTCAGTGAATGTTGGGGTTTTGTTATATATATATATATATATATAGATATATATATATATAGATAGATAGATAGATAGATAGATAGATAGATAGATAGATAGATAGATAGATAGATATAGATAGATAGATAGATAGATGGATATAGTTGTGACAATGATTTGCTGTGGAAGTATAATCAGTCATGCATTTTACTTATTACACCAACATAATCCACAACTGATACAAGAAATGCCATGGTTTGTACTGTCCTGTATTGATCCATTGCAGCTTTTCGGAAGGAGTAGCCCGTGTGGCAGCAACGGGTTTCCCATCCCCTTTATTGGCTGAAACTGAATTTGATTTTCATCATGACAGTTGTATCCCCACAAAGCTTGCTTGGTAATCCAGTTTGTGGCATAAGCATGCATTTTCACATTTTTGTTGACATTTGCCTTGTTGGCGCGTTCTTTGGAGGAGGCTAGTTGTCTTACTGCTTGCACGAGACAGATTGTTCTAGAAGGCAGGTTGTTCTATATCTGTTGTTTGAAGAAATCTGGTTGTCCTCCAGGAATTTGATTTCCCTTATCATTAGAGTTGTTTTGATATGTTTGATGCAGGAATCCGGTTGTCGTATTCCTGAAACGAGCAGAGTATTCCTGTTTCTTGAAGGAGTCGGGGTTGATCTATTTGTTGAATCAGTTTGACATATTCTTCCGAGGTTGAATGAGTCATGTTCTTCTGATCCTTAAAGGAGCTGGGCGTCCCTTCCCTTAGGGGAATCGGGTTGACATATCCCTTGAAAACAACCTGTTGTTTGAAGGAGGCATGTTGTTCTGATCCTTAATAAAGGAGTTGGGTTGACCTGGGGGGTTATTTTTTGGAGATGACCTGTTAGTTGTAGGTGTGATGTCGGATTGACCTGGGTTTTTTAAGGAGTAAGTTTGACATATTTCTCGGAGGGTCGGTCGGGTTGACCTGTTCTTTGGAGACCTGTTGGTTGGAGGATTCGGGTTGTAAAGGTCGTAGAGGAGTAGCGTATCGGGGGGGGGGGGGGGGGGGGGCGTGGACAAATCGTTAAAACAAAAAACATACTAGGTTAAATGTTTAAGCAACATTAATTTTGGCTATAATATCGAAATTCCATTTAAAAACAAAAACAACAACCCACACACATCCAGCCCACCCACCCACCCCCCCCCCCTACTCCCCCACCCCCCCCCCGAAAAAAAAACCTAACCCCACACCAGAAAACCCCCAACAAAAACACGCCCACCTCAGTCAACCAGAAATGTGTGGTGGATAGTGGCGCATGACCCTCCCATGTCTTTCAGCGAATGGTCAATTACATAACACTGAAACGTTGGCGCATACTTTAAATCATAATCGACTGAAATTAGTATGCATAGATGTCGGCGGAGGGGGCAAGGGGCATTTGCCCCTCAGCTTTAAAGATTACATCCCTCCGGTGAAAAACAATTAATATATATACCCACTCTCTCCAGTTGCTGACATCCTCCGACGCCTAAAGCATTATATTATGCGAACATAACTTAATTGGACTTCTATTCATTCATAAGTCTCGGATCAGTGTTGTTTTCTTGTTAGTAAATGATACAAGATTGTGCAATGATTATTACAGTGCTTATTTTCTTAGACTCAGTTCAACACGTTTTGCAAAATGTTGAACCCTCGTGACCAAACAGAATACGGATCTAAGTGGATATTTATTGAATGCTATCAGCTAAAGTGCGTATAATGTTTCTGTTTTCAC